>NC_084559.2:3257500-3557500 GCF_033978685.3 Nerophis lumbriciformis | reverse complement strand
GACTGGACTCT
The DNA here is from genome assembly GCF_033978685.3 of Nerophis lumbriciformis. Taxonomy (NCBI): domain Eukaryota; kingdom Metazoa; phylum Chordata; class Actinopteri; order Syngnathiformes; family Syngnathidae; genus Nerophis; species Nerophis lumbriciformis. Next base: position 3,557,489 of record NC_084559.2, on the reverse strand, counting down.
CTCACTATTATGTTAGATCTACTATGGACTGGACTCTCTCACTATTATGTTAGATCCACTATGGACTGCACTCTCACTGATAAGTTAGATCCACTATGGACTGGACTCTCACTATTATGTTAGATCCACTATGGATTGGACTCTCACTGAGAAGTTAGATCCACTATGGACTGGACTCTCACTATTATGTTAGATCCACTATGGACTGGACTCTCACTATTATGTTAGATCCACTATGGACTGGACTCTCACAATATTATTTTAGACCCACTATGGATTGGACTTTCACTATATTATGTTAGAGCCACTCGACGCCCATTGCACCGGTCTCCCCTAGATGCGGTCCTTTCCAAGGTTTCTCAATGTCATCCCACTGGTTGAGTTTTTCCTTGCCCTTATGTAGGATCTGAACCCAGGATGTCGTTGTGGCTTGTGCAGCCCTAAAGTGGGGGTGAATACTTCCCCAAGGCAGTGTAACAGATGCATATACAACCCACCTAGTCCAGCCCCAGCTTCCGTTCCAGACGGGGCCCAAACCTGGCAGTATAGCACACTAGGCCCTGAGCTAAAAGCCCAAGCTGTTATTTAGTGCAAGCTCTTAAGGTGTTAGGCAGTGAGGTTTATCATAGACTTGGCACTGGCCTCCGCTACACACAAAACAAGGTTCATGAAACAGAGTGCCTTGACCTAGGGCTGGTTGAATATATGATTGTGATCGTTGATTGCGATTAATTTGAGTTAACATATCGCCCAGCCCTACCTTGACCTTAAACCAGGAGGTCAGCAACCCGTGGCTCAAGAGGCGCATGCGGTTCTTTAGCGCCGCCCGAGTGGCTCCCCTTTTTCAGAGATGTGTGAAAATAGAAAAATATCAAGAAAAACACGTTTTTTTTTGTTTTAATATACCTTCTGTAGAAAAACAAACATGACACAAACCTTCCTAATTGTTAGAAATCCCACTGTTTATATCAAACATGCACCGTTTTGTCCTACTAACTTCAGCGATCCTTGAACTCATCGTAGTTTGTTTACGTGCGCAACTTTCTCCGACGCTGCCACAGAAAGACGTGTTTTATGCCACTCCTTTGTCTCATTTCGTCCACCAAACTTTCTATGCTGTGCGTGACTGCACAAAGGTGAGCTTTGTTGATTTTATTGACTTGTTGGAGTGCTAATCAGGCATATTTGGTCAATCCATGACTGCAAGCTGATAGTATATATCTGTATCATGAATCAATTTAAGTGGACCCCGACTTAAACAAGTTGAAAAACTTATTGGGGTGTTACCATTTAGTGGTCAATTGTACGGAATATGTACTTCACTGTGCAACCTACTAATAAAAGTCTCAATCAATCAAAGCTAATCGATGCTAACATGCTATTTAGGCTAGCTGTATGTACATTTTGCATCATTATGCCTCATTTGTAGCTATATTTGAGCTCATTTAATTTCTTTTACTCATGTCCTCTGTGTTTTTAATTTATATTTGCATGTCTCATGACTGGCCCCTGCGATGAGGTGGCGACTTGTCCAGGGTGTACCCCGCCTTCCGCCCGATTGTAGCTGAGATAGGCTCCAGCGCCCCCCTGCGACGCCGAAGGGAATAGGCGGTAGAAAATGGATGGATGGATGTCTCATGACACATTATCTGTATGTCAAATTTGTATTGCATTTCTCATAGTTGTTTGTGTGCCATGTTGTTCCAGACCACAGCAAACGTTACCCAGCTTGCAAAGATTGTAATAAATCCTTTAGAAGAAGACAGCCTGTTGTTTCCCTAAATGTGGACACACGCATCGTTACCTTTGGCCATTCTGAGCCAGTCATTTCCAGGAGTTATCACATCCTGTGAGAAGCCTCCAATTTTACTAATGATTTCCAATGTTGCAAAAATGTGTAGAATACAAATTAAAAATACAGAAATTTCTGTCAACAAAGATTTGCGTCAGCCTTTGATAGTCGGCTAATATCGATAATATAGACACTTACGTCATGTGTTTCCTTCATTATAACACTTACCGTATTTTTCGGAATTGTACGGAATATGTACTTCACTGTGCAACCTACTAATAAAAGTCTCAATCAATCAATCAAAGCTAATCGATGCTAACATGCTATTTAGGCTAGCTGTATGTACATTTTGCATCATTATGCCTCATTTGTAGGTATATTTGAGCTCATTTAATTTCTTTTACTCATGTCCTCTGTGTTTTTAATTTATATTTGCATGTCTCATGACTGGCCCCTGCGATGAGGTGGCGACTTGTCCAGGGTGTACCCCGCCTTCCGCCCGATTGTAGCTGAGATAGGCTCCAGCTACAACCCCAAAGGGAATAAGCGGTAGAAAATGGATGAATGGATGTCTCATGACACATTATCTGTATGTAAAATTTGTATTGCATTTCTCATAGTTGTTTGTGTGCCATGTTGTTCCAGACCACAGCAAATGTTACCCAGCTTGCAAAGATTGTAACAAATCCATTAAAAGAAGACAGCCTGCCGTTTCCTTAAATGTGGAAACACACATCGTTACCTTTGGCCATTCTGAGCCAGTAATTTCCAGAAGTTATCACATCCTGTGAGAAGCCTGCAATTTTACTAATGATTTCCAATGTTGCAAAAATGTGTAGAATACAAATTATAATACAGAAATTTCTGTCAACGAAGATTTGCGTCAGCCTTTGATAGTCGGCTAATATCGCTAATATAGACACTTACGTCATGTGTTTCCTTCATTATAACACTTACCGTATTTTTCGGACTATAAGTCGCAGTTTTTTTCATAGTTTGGACTTATATATGTTTTTTTCCTTCTTTATTATGCATTTTCGGCATGTGCGACTTATACTCCGGTGCGACTTATACTCAGAAAAATACGGTATATAAGACTTCACATTTTTCTCGGCTCCAGACAGTATTTTTTTTTGTATTTTTGGTCCAATATGGCTTTTTCGACATTTTGGGTTGCCGACCCCTGGGATAAACTATAACAGAGAGACCTCTGTGACCTCCGACCTCATAAATACTTTTTTTCCGCAACACTGCAACAACTAGGAACTCATCCTTGAAGTTTTTGAAGCCGGAAGCTCTTTCCTTCCCAGCTAAAAACTAACGGCTGATGTTGCAACCCGCTCCTCATGCACCGACTAATCAAGTCACTCCTTCCAGGCCAGTTTCAAAAAGAAACTCCCTCCAATTGTATTTCACCACTGATTAAAAAGTATTCTCCGCTGTATGCTTCAACGCTGTAATCAGCTCTGAATAATAGAAAAGGTTGTATTGACGCCTGTAGGCACCCGATGTACTGTCTCATTTTTCAACAACAACATCCACACAGTTCTTGCACATCCCTCGCTCTGGCCTGCAGTCACTCTGCGTTCTGGCTTGGTGGAGCCGCCCACTGTGCTTCGAGGTGGGCTAATTGTCCAATACTCTCACTCCCTGTCCTCAACATCTTTTGAAAATGTTTCTTTGAGCGTTGTCAAGAGCTCAGGAGATCACACTGCGCCTGGGGTCCTTAGAGCCCAGTAAGGTGCCATCTATCCATCTTCTTCCGCGTATCCGAGGCAAGCAAGGAAAGCCCAGACTTCCCTCTCCCCAGCCACTTCGTCCAGCTCTTCCTGGGGGATCCCGAGGCGTTCCCAGGCCAGCCGGGAGACGTAGTCTTCCCAACGTGTCCTGGGTCTTCCTACCGGTCGGAGGTGCCCTAAACACCTCCCTAGGGAGGCGTTCGGGTGGCATCCTGACCAGATGACCGAACCACCTCATCTGGCTCCTCTCCATGTGGAGGAGCAGCAGCTTTGCTTTGAGCTCCTCCGGGATGGCAGAGCTTCTCACCCTATCTCTAAGGGAGAGCCCCGCCACCCGGCTTGTACCCGTGATCTTGTCCTTTTGGTCATAACCTAAAACTCATGACCATAGGTGAGGACGGGAACGTAGATCCACCTGTAAATTGAGAGCTTTGCCTTATGGCTCAGCTCCTTCTTCACCACAACGGATCGATACAGCGTCCGCATTACTGAAGATCCGCCTGTCGATCTCACAATCCACTCTTCCCTCACTCTTGAACAAGACTCTGAGGTACTTGAACTCCTCCACTTGGGGCAGGGTCTCCTCCCCAACCCGGAGTTGGCACCCCACACTTTTCTGGGCGACAACCATGGACTCGGACTTGGAGGTACCATGGACCAGAAAGAATACAGCTTGTTGGACCCTTACACAAAGGACAAGTTGGGGCAAATGAATAAAAGGACCCAAAGAAAATAAGAACGCGTGATCTTGTCCTTTCGGTCATAACCCAAACCTCATGACCATAGGTGAGGATGGGAACGTAGATCGACCGGTAAATTGAGAGCTTTGCCTTCCGGCTCAGCTCCTTCTTCACCACAACGGATCGAAACAGCATCCACATTACTGAAGATCCGCCTGTCGATCTCACAATCCACTCTTCCCTCACTCTTGAACAAGACTCTGAGGTACTTGAACCCCTCCACTTGGGGCAGGGTCTCCTCCCCAACCCAGAGTTGGCCCTCCACACTTTTCCGGGCGAGAACCATGGACTCGGACTTGGAGGTGCTGATTAAGTAAGGTACCATGGACCAGAAAGAATACAGCTTGTTGGACCCTTACACAAAGGACAAAAACATGCCAACAAATTGCAGTTGGGGCAAATTAATAAAAGGACCCAAAGAAAATAAGAACGCGTGATCTTGTCCTTTCGGTCATAACCCAAACCTCATGACCATAGGTGAGGATGGGAACGTAGATCGACCGGTAAATTGAGAGCTTTGCCTTCCGGCTCAGCTCCTTCTTCACCACAACGGATCGATACAGCGTCCGCATTACTGAAGATCCGCCTGTCGATCTCACAATCCACTCTTCCCTCACTCTTGAACAAGACTCTGAGGTACTTGAACTCCTCCACTTGGGGCAGGGTCTCCTCCCCAACCCGGAGTTGGCATTCCACACTTTTCCGGGCAAGAACCATGGACTCGGACTTGGAGGTGCTGATTCAGTAAGGTACCATGGACCATAAAGAATACAGCTTGTTGGACCCTTACACAAAGGACAAAAACATGCCAACAAATTGCAGGTGGGGCAAATTAATAAAAGGACCGAAAGAAAATAAGAACGCGTGATCTTGTCCTTTCGGTCATAACCCAAAGCTCATGACCATAGGTGAGGATGGGAACGTAGATCGACCGGTAAATTGAGAGCTTTGCCTTCCGGCTCAGCTCCTTCTTCACCACAACGGATCGAAACAGCGTCCACATTACTGAAGATCCGCCTGTCGATCTCACAATCCACTCTTCCCTCACTCTTGAACAAGACTCCGAGGTACTTGAACTCCTCCACTTGGGGCAAGGTCTCCTCCCCAACCCGGAGTTGGCATTCCACACTTTTCCGGGCGAGAACCATGGACTCGGACTTGGAGGTGCTGATTCAGATGGTGCCATGGACCAGAAAGAATACAGCTTGTTGGACCCTTACACAAAGGACAAAAACATGCCAACAAATTGCAGTTGGGGCAAATTAATAAAAGGACCGAAAGAAAATAAGAACGCGTGATATTGTCCTTTCGGTCATAACCCAAACCTCATGACCATAGGTGAGGACGGGAACGTAGATCGACCGGTAAATTGAGAGCTTTGCCTTCCGGCTCAGCTCCTACTTCACCACAACGGATCGATACAGCGTCCACATTACTGAAGATCGGCCTGTCGATCTCACAATCCACTCTTCTCTCACTCTTGAACAAGACTCCGAGGTACTTGAACTCCTCCACTTTGGGCAGGGTCTCCTCCCCAACCCGGAGTTGGCATTCCACACTTTTCCGGGCGACAACCATGGACTCGGACTTGGAGGTGCTGATTCAGATGGTGCCATGGACCAGAAAGAATACAGCTTGTTGGACCCTTACACAAAGGACAAAAACATGCCAACAAATTGCAGTTGGGGCAAATTAATAAAAGGACCCAAAGAAAATAAGAACGCGTGATCTTGTCCTTTCGGTCATAACCCAAACCTCATGACCATAGGTGAGGATGGGAACGTAGTTCCACCGGTAAATTGAGAGCTTTGCCTTCCGGCTCAGCTCCTTCTTCACCACAACGGATCAATACAACGTCCGCATTACTGAAGATCCGCCTGTCGATCTCACAATCCACTCTTCCCTCACTCTTGAAAAAGACTCTGAGGTACTTGAACTCCTCCACTTGGGGCAGGGTCTCCTCCCCAACCCGGAGTTGGCATTCCACACTTTTCCGGGCGAGAACCATGGACTCGGACTTGGAGGTGCTGATTCAGATGGTACCATGGACCAGAAAGAATACAGCTTGTTGGACCCTCACACAAAGGACAAAAACATGCCAACAAATTGCAGGTGGGGCAAATTAATAAAAGGACCGAAAGAAAATAAGAACGTGTGATCTTGTCCTTTCGGATCAAAACCCAAAGCTCATGACCGTAGGTGAGGATGGGACTGTAGATCGACCGGTAAATTGAGAGCTTTGCCTTCCGGCCCAGCTCCTTCTTCACCACAACAGATCGATACAGCGTCCGCATTACTTAAGATCCGCCTGTCGATCTCACGATCCACTCTTCCCTCACTCTTGAACAAGACTCTGAGGTACATGAACTCCTCCACTTGGGGCAGGGTCTCCTCCCCAACTCGGAGTTGGCACCCCACACTTTTCCGGGCGAGAACCATGGACTCGGACTTGGAGGTGCTGATTCAGTAAGGTACCATGGACCATAAAGAATACAGCTTGTTGGACCCTTACACAAAAGGACAAAAACACGCCAATAAATTGCAGGTAGGACAAATTAATAAAAGGACCGAAAGAAAATAAGAATGCGTGTCCTTTTGGTCATAACCCAAAGCTCATGACCATAGGTGAGGACGGGAACGTAGATCCACCGGTAAATTGAGAGCTTTGCCTTCTGGCTCAGCTCCTTCTTCACCACAACGGATCGATAGAGCGTCCGCATTACTGAAGACGCCGCACCGATCCGCCTGTCGATCTCACGATCCACTCTTCCCTCACTCGTGAACAAGACTCCGAGGTACTTGAACTCCTCCACTTGGGGCAGGGTCTCCTCCCCAACCCGGAGTTGGCACTTTTCCGGGCGAAAACCATGCATATCTATAGCCTTTTTTCGACTTAGGGTCAGGATTCTAAATGGGTCATGGGTCAGTTTTTACAGTGTCACCAACTGTCAACGTAAGAGGCTGTAAGCCGTTTTATTGACTGAACAGCTGGCGCACATTTCCTGATCCATTAATATTGTCAGGGCACGGTTTTCGCAGCTTACTGCGGGGTCGTTCTCCCAGGAAGGCAAATGGATCACTCCGGACAGGACTTGCAGGTAGGAACATGGTTTATTCTTGAGAAGCCAAAACAGCGCCAAAAACAGAAAACTAGTCGAAGGAGAAGACTTGAAGCTAAGGCAAAGACTTAGCGCAGGAAACATGGAACTATGGACATGGAACCTCACAAAACTGTGGCATGAAATAAACAAGACTTAGGCATGAAGTGAACAACTAGCAGAAACTATGGCATGGAACAAACAAGACTTATTTGGCAAGGCATGAGGCAAATAACTAGTGACAAGGAAAAACTCACGTATCAGGTGCTTGTAGCAAATGATGACGCCCGGCCGACTGACCGGCAAAGGCAGGCTTAGATAATGCCTCTGATTAGTGCTCGGGTAGCGGGTAGCCTACCTCTTTAGGACCACCCTTTGTAGATATTTAAAGATTAGTATTCTACAACATTAATAATATATACATACTATGAAAATATTAAAAAGCTTGTTGTGAAAAATTAGTTGGAATTTCACAAGAAAAAGGTCAGTTTCACAAGAAAAACTTTGAATTTTGGCAGTAATATGATAAAAGTCGTCATTTTACTCAACATAAGTCAACATTTTACAAGAAAAACTGAACATTTGTGCAATATTATGATAACAGTTGGAATTTTACTCAATAACAGTCGCAATCTTACAAGAAAAGCTTAACATTTTGGCAATTTTATGAAAAGAGTCGTAATTTTACTAGACAAAAGTCACAATAATTTTATAAGAAAACCTTAACATTATGGCAATATTATAATAATAATGTGAATTTTACTTGGAAAATTATGACAAAAGTAATAATTTTACTGAAAAAATGTCACTATTTTACAAAAACAACCAAAACATTGGCAATATTGTGATAAAAGTCAGAATTTGATATGACAAATGTCACCATTTTGCATAAAAAAGTAATAATTTTACATAAAAAAGTAATAATTTTACATAAAAAAGTAATAATTTTACGTGAAAATATTGCAATATTACAGAAACAGAAAGAATATGAGAAATTGTTCCCAATTTTGTAAGAAAAAAGTCGACACATTGTGAGAAAAAGACTGCTTTTAGTTCTTAAAAATTGTCATTTTACTCAACATAAGTCAACATTTTACAAGAAAAACTGAACATTTGTGCAATATTATGATAAAAGTTGGAATTTTACTCAATAACAGTCGCAATCTTACAAGAAAAGCTTAACATGTTGGCAATTTTATGAAAAGAGTCTTAATTTTACTAGACAAAAGTCACAATTTTATAAGAAAACCTTAACATTATGGCAATATCAATATTATAATAACAATCTAAATTTTACTTGGCAAAATTATGACAAAAGTCATAATCTTATCAAAAAATCTCGCTATTTTACAAAAACAACCAAAAAATTGGCAATATTGTGATAAAAGTCAGAATTTGATATGACAAATGTCACCATTTTGCATTAAAAAGTAATAATTTTACATAAAAGTAATAATTTTATGAGAAAATATTGCAATATTACAGAAACAGAAAGAATATGAGAAATCGTTCCCAATTTTATAAAAAAAAAAGTCGACACATTGTGAGAAAAAGACTGCTTTTAGTTCTTAAAAATTGTCATTTTACTCAACATAAGTCAACATTTTACAAGAAAAACTGAACATTTGTGCAATATTATGATAAAAGTTGGAATTTTACTCAATAACAGTCGCAATCTTACAAGAAAAGCTTAACATGTTGGCAATTTTATGAAAAGAGTCTTAATTTTACTAGACAAAAGTCACAATTTTATAAGAAAACCTTAACATTATGGCAATATTATAATAATAATCTGAATTTTACTTGGAAAATTATGACAAAAGTAATAATTTTACTCAAAAAATGTCACTATTTTACAAAAACAACCAAAAATATTCTGCAATATTGTCATAAAAGTCATAATTTTATGACAAATGTCACCATTTTGCATTAAAAGGTAATCATTTTCATAAAAAAAATTATAATTTCATGAGAAAATATTGCAACATTACAGAAACAGAATATGAGAAATTGTTCCCAATTTTATAAGAAAAAAATCGACACATTGTGAGAAAAAGACTGCTTTTAGTTCTTAAAAGTCGTCATTTTACTCAACATAAGTCAACATTTTACAAGAAAAACTGAACATTTGTGCAATATTATGATAACAGTTGGAATTTTACTCAATAACAGTCGCAATCTTACAAGAAAAGCTTAACATTTTGGCAATTTTATGAAAAGAGTCGTACTTTTACTCGACAAAAGTCACAATTTTATAAGAAAACTTTAAAATGTTGGCGATATTATAATAATAATCGGAATTTTACTTGGCAAAATTATGACAAAAGTCATAATTTTACTCAAAAAATGTCACTATTTTACAAAAACAACCAAAAATATTCTGCAATATTGTGATAAAAGTCAGAATTTTATGACAAATGTTACCATTTTGCATTAAAAGGTAATCATTTTCATAAAAAAATTATAATTTCATGAGAAAATATTGCAATATTACAGAAACAGAATATGAGAAATTGTTCCCAATTTTGTAAGAAAAAAGTCGACACATTGTGAGAAAAAGACTGCTTTTAGTTCTTAAAAGTCGTCATTTTACTAAACGTAAGTCAAAATTTTACAAGAAAACTGAACATTTTTGCAATATTATGATAACAGTTGGAATTTTACTCAATACAAGTCGCAATCTTACAAGAAAAGCTTAACATTTTGGCAATTTTATGAAAAGAGTCGTAATTTTACTCGACAAAAGTCACAATTTTATAAGAAAACTTTAACATTATGGCAATATTATAAGAACAATCTAAATTTTACTTGGCAAAATTATGACAAAAGTCATAATCTTATCAAAAAATCTTGCTATTTTACAAAAACAACCAAAACATTGGCAATATTCTGATAAAAGTCAGAATTTGATATGACAAATGTCACCATTTTGCATTAAAAAGTAATAATTTTACATAAAAGTAATAATTTTACGAGAAAATATTGCAATATTACAGAAACAGAAAGAATATGAGAAATTTTTCCCAATTTTATCAGAAAAAAGTCGACACATTGTGAGAAAAAGACTGCTTTTAGTTCTTAAAAGTTGTCATTTTACTCATCCATCCATCCATTTTCTACAGCTTATTCCCTTTTGGGGTCGCGGGGGGCGCTGGAGCCTATCTCAGCTACAATCGGGCGGAAGGCGGGGTACACCCTGGACAAGTCGCCACTTCATCGCAGGGCCTCATTTTACTCAACATAAGTCAAAATTTTACAAGAAAAAATGAACATTTGTGCGATATTATGATAAAAGTTGGAATTTTACTCAATAAAAGTCGCAATCTTACAAGAAAAGCTAAACATTTTGGCAATTTTATGAAAAGAGTTGTAATTTTACTAGACAAAAGTCACAATTTTATAAGAAAACTTTAACATTATGGCAATATTATAATAATAATCTGAATTTTACCTGCCAAAATGACAAAAGTCATAATTTTATCCAAAAATCTCGCTATTTCACAAAAACAACCAAAAAATTGGCAATATTGTGATAAAAGTCAGAATTTGATATGACAAATGTCACCATTTTGCATTAAAAAGTAATAATTTTACATAAAAAAAGTAATAATTTTACGAGAAAATATTGCAATATTACAGAAACAGAAAGAATATGAGAAATTGTTACCAATTTTATAAGAAAAAAGTCAACACATTGTGAGAAAAAGACTGCTTTTAGTTCTTAAAAGTTGTCATTTTACTCAACATAAGTCAACATTTTACAAGAAAAACTGAACATTTGTGCAATATTATGATACAAGTTGGAATTTTACTCAATAACAGTCGCAATCTTACAAGAAAAGCTTAACATTTTGGCAATTTTATGAAAAGAGTCGTAATTTTACTCGACAAAAGTCACAATTTTATAAGAAAACTTTAAAACATTGGCAATATTATAATAATAATCGGAATTTTACTTGGCAAAATTATGACAAAAGTAATAATTTTACTCAAAAAATGTCACTATTTTACAAAAACAAACAAAAATATTCTGCAATATTGTGATAAAAGTCAGAATTTTATGACAAATGTCACCATTTTGCATTAAAAGGTAATAATTTTTCATAAAAAATTTATAATTTCATGAGAAAATATTGCAATATTACAGAAACAGAATATGAGAAATTGTTCCCAATTTTGTAAGAAAAAAGTCGACACATTGTGAGAAAAAGACTGCTTTTAGTTCTTAAAAGTCGTCATTTTACTAAACATAAGTCAAAATTTTACAAGAAAAACTGAACATTTGTGCAATATTATGATACAAGTTGGAATTTTACTCAATAAAAGTCGCAATCTTACAAGAAAAGTTTAACATTTTGGCAATTTTTTGAAAGGAGTCGTAATTTTACTCGACAAAAGTCACAATTTTATAAGAAAACTTTAACATTATGGCAATATTATAATAACAATCTAAATTTTACTTGGCAAAATTATGACAAAAGTCATAATCTTATCAAAAAATCTCGCTATTTTACAAAAACAACCAAAACATTGGCAATATTGTGATAAAAGTCAGAATTTGATATGACAAATGTCACCATTTTGCATTAAAAAGTAATACTTTTACATACAAAAGTAATACTTTTACGATAAAATATTGCAATATTACAGAAACAGAAAGAATATGAGAAATTGTTCCCAATTTTATAAGAAAAAAGTCGACACATTGTGAGAAAAAGACTGCTTTTAGTTCTTAAAAGTCGTCATTTTACTCAACATAAGTCAACATTTTACAAGAAAAACTGAACATTTGTGCAATATTATGATAACAGTTGGAATTTTACTCAATAAAAGTCGCAATCTTACAAGAAAAGCTTAACATTTTGGCAATATTATTAAAAGAGTCTTAATTTTACTCGACAAAAGTCACAATTTTATAAGAAAACTTTAACATTATGGCAATATTATAATAATAATCTGAATTTTACATGGCAAAATTATGACAAAAGTCATAATTTTACTCAAAAAATGTCACTATTTTACAAAAACAACCAAAAATATTCTGCAATATTGTGATAAAAGTCAGAATTTTATGACAAATGTCACCATTTTGCATTAAAAGGTAATAATTATCATAAAAAACTTATAATTTCATGAGAAAATATTGCAATATTACAGAAACAGAATATGAGAAATTGTTCCCAATTTTATAAGAAAAAAGTCGACACATTGTGAGAAAAAGACTGCTTTTAGTTCTTAAAAGTCGTCATTTTACTCAACTTAAGTCAACATTTTACAAGAAAAACTGAACATTTGTGCAATATTATGATAAAAGTTGGAATTTTACTCAATAACAGTCGCAATCTTACAAGAAAAGCTTAACATGTTGGCAATTTTATGAAAAGAGTCGTAATTTTACTCGACAAAAGTCACAATTTTATAAGAAAACTTTAACATTATGGCAATATTATAATAGTAATCTGAATTTTACTTGGAAAATTTAGGACAAAAGTAATAATTTTATCAAAAAATCTCGCTATTTTACAAAAACAACCAAAGCATTGGCAATATTGTGATAAAAGTCAGAATTTGATATGACAAATGTAACCATTTTAAATTAAAAAGTAATCATTTTACATAAAAAAGGAATAATTTTACGAGAAAATATTGCAATATTACAGAAACAGAAATTGTCCCCAATTTTATAAGAAAAAAGTCGACACATTGTGAGAAAAAGACTGCTTTTGGTTCTTAAAAGTTGTCATTTTACTCAACATAAGTCAACATTTTACAAGAAAAACTGAACATTTGTGCAATATTATGATAAAAGGTGGAATTTTACTCAATAACAGTCACAATTTTACAAGAAAAGCTTAACATTTTGGCAATTTTATGAAAAGAGTCGTAATTTTACTTGACAAAAGTCACAATTCTATAAGAAAACTTTAAAATGTTGGTAATATTATAATAATAATCGGAATTTTACTTGGCAAAATGATGACAAAAGTAATAATTTTACTCAAAAAATGTCACTATTTTACAAAAACAACCAAAAATATTCTGCAATATTGTGATAAAAGTCATAATTTTATGACAAATGTCACCATTTTGCATTAAAAAGTAATAATTTTACATAAAAAAGTAATAATTTTACGAGAAAATATTGCAATAGAATATGAGAAATTGTCCCCAATCTTATAAGAAAAAAGTCAACACATTGTGAGAAAAAGACTGCTTTTAGTTCATTTTTTTGTTTGTAATTATGGATGTCCGATAATGGCTTTTTGCCGATATCTGATATTCCAATATTGTCCAACTTTTAATTACCGATTCTGATATCAACCGATACCGATATATACAGTCTTGGAATTAACACATTATTATGCCTAATTTGGACAACCAGGTATGGTGAAGATAAGGTCCTTTTTAAAAAAAATTAATAAAATAAAATAAGATAAATAAATTTAAAACATTTTCTTGAATAAAAAAGAAAGTAAAATAATATAAAAACAGTGACATAGAAACTAGTAATGAATGAAAATGAGTACAATTAACTGTTAAAGGTTAGAACTATTAGTACTAACGTGTGCTTACGGACTGTATCCCTTCCGACTGTATTGATATATATTGATATATAATGTAGGAACCAGAATATTAATAACAGAAAGAAACAACCCTTTTGTGTGAATGAGTGTGAATGAGTGTAAATGGGGGAGGGAGTTTTTTTGGGTTGGTGTACTAATTGTAAGTGTATCTTGTGTTTTTTATGTTAATTTAATTAAAAAAACAAAAAAAAACAAAAAAAACCCCGATACCGATAATAACAAAACCCTATACCGATAATTTCCGATATTACATTTTAAAGCATTTATTGATATTATCGGACATCTCTATTTGTAATTGTTTTTTAATTTTTATTAAAGTGAGCTGCCGAACACTAATCAGAGACAGGTGAACATAATGAGCAACCATGGCAAACTCAGGAAGGTGCACAAACAGGAACTAAAGGAGTCCAAAACTAACAGAAAACACAAAAACATGATCCGGACCACAGATCATGACAAATACAACGGAAAGTACAAAGAAATGATTGGCATGCAGGTTGCAGAGTCAAATACAAAACACACTTTGACTTGCATGTCGACATCAAAATAGCACAGGCAAAATAGCAGCCTTACTTTCAGCTGAATCATCAAATATCGAAGCTGCCCTTAAGCAAGGCACTTAAAAGAGACAATGCAAGACTGGAGTTTGTGCAAGTCAGCATTTCCAAGAGTCCTTATTTAGCAGCCTGTGGTTCGGGCAGAAAAGATGCAAACAATACAATGCGGGTCAATTCTGGGAGAAACGTTTTCAACCTCCGCAGAGGCAGACAACTGGACGTTCAAATCCACACTGCAGAGACATTCGGCAGCAAAGTAGAGGCATCAAACGTTGCTGAGGTGAGAAATAATTGAGTGTTTTAACTGGCTCTAATAGAGTTGTATTAGTGCTCATTAGACGGGGAAGGCGATACCGAGCACGAGCATCTTTCCTCCAGACTTTGGATTTACATTAACCACCGCCCGAGCTTTACTTTGCTGAACACACAAGCTGATCGATACCAATATGGAGGCAGTAGAAGAACGTCGGGAATAGAGAGGCAAAGCATGACTGAAAAGAGCTGCAGGTTTATGGGAAGATAAGCTTGGATCGATGAGAGACAAGGACAAGGGGGGAGGAATACCAGATGCAGCCAGTTTACACTTTCCTACTCCATCACATTTGATGGAGGGAAACATGTGTGTGTGTGTGTGTGTGTGTCTACCCTTCTTGAGACATCAACAAGGAACAGTAGCTTCCATATGAGGAGGTGTGAACAAGTGATGACATAAATCATGGTCCCAATAACATCGCATCTAATAGAGAATGTCTCATTTGCACCCCTGGTGGTGAAATCTATCAAAATGATGGTGGTCCCAAAAATTAGGGATTTTTTTTCAAATTGACTGTGTGTCGCTTTTAAAAGTGCAAACATATGAAACAACAAGTGTGTGCAAAAATTTGAAGTGCTCCCTTTGGCCAAAAATAATAAAAAATAAATATGTAAATCGAGACATACTTTAATAACTCGAAGTAATTAATAAAGATTAAAAAACAATTATAAACAAACAAAAAAAAAATTAAAATTAGTTTTTACTAAAAGCAGTCTTTTTCTCACAATGTGTCGACTTTTTTCTTATACAATTGGGAACAATTTCTCATATTCTTTCTGTTTCTGTAATATTGCAATATTTTCTCGTAAAATTATTACTTTTTAATGTAGAATTATTACTTTTTTATGTAAAATTATTACTTTTGTAATGCAAAATGGTGACATTTGTCATATAAAATTCGGACTTTTGTCACAATATTGCCAATTTTTTGGTTGTTTTTGTAAAATAGTGACATTTTTTGAGTAAAATGATTACTTTTGTCATAATTTTGCCAAGTAAAATTCTGATTATTATTATAATATTGCCAAAATGTTAGTTTTCTTCCGAAATTGCGACTTTTGTTGAGTAAAACTATGACTCTTTTCATAAAATTGCTTTTCTTGTAAAATTGTGACTGTTATTGAGTAAAATTCCAACTTTTGTCAAAATATTGCACAAATGTTCGGTTTTTCTTGTAAAATTTTGACTTATGTTGACTAAAATGACAACTTTTATCATAATACTGCCAAAATTAAACATTAATTACATATTACAAAACTGTTGTATACTAATTCATAGATGTTATTTTATTATATAAAAAGGTCAGTAAATGATTCTATATATTTGTAAATGCTTTGAAGTGGGAAAGGGGTAGGATTAAATAAGCTTTGCTTCTTCCTACTCCTTTTCGGGCATGATGTAAAATGAAATGATATGAAATTGTGTGATGTATTATGATGTAAGTGTGTTCATGTTAGAAAAAAACTAAAGAAAGAAAGAAATTCTAAGTTTTTCTTGTGAAATTGACCTTTTTCTTGTGAAATTCCAACTCATTTTTCACAACAAACTTTTTTATATTTGCATAGTATGTATATATTATTAATGTTGTAGAATACTAATCTTTATATATCTAGAAAGGGTGGTCCTAAAGAGGTCTGCATTTTTTGGAGGTCTCAAGAAGTGAACAAATACAAGAAAGTGTGTGTGTGTGTTCTTGTATGTCTACCCTTCTTGAAACGTCAACAAGGAAAAGTAATTCAATATTTTCTCGTAAAATTATTACTTTTTATGAAAAATTATTACTTTTGTAATGCAAAATTGTGACGTTTGTCATATAAAATTCTGACTTTTCACAATATTGCCAATTTTTTGGTTATTTTTGAGTAAAATTATTACTTTTGTCATAATTTTGCCAAGTAAAATTCCGATTATTATTATAATATTGCCAAAATGTTAGTTTTCTTCCGAAATTGCGACTTTTGTTGAGTAAAACTATGACTCTTTTCATAAAATTGCGAAAATGTTAAGCTTTTCTTGTAAAATTGTGACTGTTATTGAGTAAAATTCCAACTTTTATCATGTTAAATGTTCTGTTTTTCTTGTAAAACTTTGACTTATGTTGACTAAAATGACGACTTTTATCATAATACTGCCAAAATTCTACGTTTTTCTTGTGAAATTGCAACTCATTTTTCACAACAAACTTTTTTATATTTGCATAGTATGTATATATTATTAATGTTGTAGAATACTAATCTTTATATATCTAGAAAGGGTGGTTCAAAAGAGGTCGGCATTTTTTGGAGGTCTCAAGAAGGTAACAAATACAAGAAAGTGTGTGCGTGTGTGTGTGTTCTTGTATGTCTACCCTTGTTGAGACATCAACAAGGAAAAGTAGCTTCCATATGAGGAGGTGTGAACAAGTGATGACATAAATCATGGTCCCAATAACATTGCATCTAATAGAGAATGTCTCATTTGCTCCCCGGGTGGTGAAATCTATCAAAATGAGGGTGGTCCCAAAAAGGAGGGATTTTTTCAAATTGAGTGTGTGTCGCTTTTAAAAGTGCTAACATATGAAACAACAAGTGTGTGCAAAGATTTGAAGTGCTCCCCCTCTGGCCAACATAAATGCGCACCCATTGGCCAAAATTAATAAAAAAAAAAAATAAATATGCATATCGAGACATACTGTAATAACTTGAAAGAATTAATAAAGATTAAAAACCAATTATAAACAAAAAAAATCAACAAAAATTTTTTTTTTTACTAAAAGCAGTCTTTTTCTCACAATTTGTCGACTTTTTACTTATAAAATTGGGAACAATTTCTCATATTCTTTCTGTTTCTGTAATATTGCAATATTTTTTCGTAAAAGTATTACTTTTTTATGAAAACTTATTACTTTTGTAATGCAAAATTGTGACATTTGCCATAGAAAATTCTGACTTTTCACAATATTGCCAATTTTTTGGTTATTTTTGAGTAAAATTATTACCTTAGTAAGTAAAATTCTGATTATTATTATAATATTGCCTGAGACTGGTCCATCAGATTGCCAGATGCAAAAGCGTGATTCATCGCTCCAGAGAAGGCGTCTCCACTGCTCTAGAGTCCAGTGGCGACGTGATGTATGGCTTAGATCCAGCTGCTCGGCCATGAAAACCCACTCCATGAAGCTCTCTGCGTACTGTACGTGGGCTAATTGGAAGGTCACATGAAGTTTGGAGCTCTGTAGCAACTGACTGTGCAGAAAGTCTTTGCACTATGCGCTTCAGCATCCGTTGACACCTCTCTCTGTCAGTTTACGTGGCCTACCACTTGGTGGCTGAGTTGCTGTTGTTCCCGAACTCTTCCATTTTCCTGTAATAAAGCCGACAGTTGACTTTGGAATATTTAGGAACGAGGGAATTTCACCACTGGATTTGTTGCACAGGTAGCATCCTATGGTAAAAGTTAGAATACTCATGTATACAACAAGATATCAAATGTAGACCTGTGGAGACGCATGAACCGAGAGCAAATTCAAAATGAAATCAAAAGCAGAAAGTGGGGATGGATCGGCCATACACTTAGGAAGGATCCGAGAAACCGAGCAAGACAAGCCCTGGACTATAACCCTCAAGGCAAGAGAAAGCCAGGGAGACCAAAACTACCAAGAAAATAATCATGTATATATTATCACACAACTTATGCTTAAAGTCCGTTGCTATAGTTATTAGCTATTGTGCTCAAGCTGTACTTTTTCTATCTGTGCAAGGACAAAAACTTCTTGTCTGAGGGGTGGCCTCAGCCGCAGATGTTATCTTTGTTTTAGCCCGCTAACAGCCAAGGACCTCAACAAAGATAAGACGACAGCACGCAGACGAAGCAGAGACAAGGCGAAATCACAAGGCCCCCCAGCACATTCCGTCACGTATTGTGCGTACTATATGTGACCACTCCTTTTAGAGGCGGCTTCAGTGATGTTGACTGGGGAACTCCTGAATAAATAGAGCGATGCGGAAGCTGTACCTTAGATCAGTGGTTCTCAAATGGGGGTACGCGTACCCCTGGGGGTACTTGAAGGTATGCCAAGGGGGTACGTGAGATTTTTTGTAAATATTCTAAAAATAGTAACAATTCAAAAATCCTTTATAAATATAAATAAAAACCTATCTTTTTTTTCCAAAAAGTTCGAGAAAGACCACTACAAATGAGCAATATTTTGCACTGTTATACAATTTAATAAATCAGAAACTGATGACATAGTGCTGTATTTTACTCAGTGTTGGGTTAGTTACTGAAAACCAGTAACTAGTTACCGTTACTAGTTACTTTATTTCAAAAGTAACTCAGTTACTAACACCAAAAAGTAATGCGTTACTGTGAAAAGTAACTATTTAGTTACTTCTTTTTTTTCTCCTTTTTTTTTAAGGCTCTCATTAATGCCTGTTTAGCCTTCATTTCAGTACTGTTATTGCACTGGAGAATAATACAATGTGTTGATCAACTTGACATGCATTTGCATCACTGAACTCTGCTAAGCAATGTGGTCTACATACAACACACAAAGACAAAGACACAACTTACATTTAACTAAAATGTTCTTTTCTTTGTGCTCGACAAAAGAAAAGTAGTGACAATGTCTCCATGTTAAGAAACTCGACTTCTGGCTTCACCATGGTGTCTTGTTAGTTGTTATGAGAGTAGCGTATGTGTGTGTGTGTGTGTGTGTGTGTGTGGCCATTTAAGATATGACAGCATGTGAGGTGAGTGACGTCAGTGAGTGAGTGGGCGAGAGAGGTGAGCGAGCGGCAACAGTGAGTGCGTGCAGGTGCTCTAGCTTGGTGGATGGCTGTGTGTAAGACACCAATAAAGTTGCAAAGTTGCAACAAACCGCCGGCCTCGTCATTCACCCTCAAGTCCGGAGCTGTAAAGACCCACTGCCGGGTAAAATGAAGGGTGTTAGCCCCGAAGTACATAGGCCGTGGAGGAACGTCTCCGCTGCGCTCCGCTCCTCGGTCGAGGAAAGCACGCCTTTTCTTTTCCTTGTGAGACAGAAGGACGACACTTCTTCTGTTTCTAGCCGATACTACATTAAAAAATAACGCAAAATAACGCACTAACGCATCATGTAGTAACGGTAACTGAGTTACTGAATCTAAAAAATAACGCGTTAGATTACTGGTTACCGCCGAAACTAACGGCGTTACAGTCCCAACACTGATTTGACTTCTTTATCTCTTTTTTTCAACCAAAAATGCTTTAGTATAATTAGGGGGTACTTGAATTCAAAACATTTTCACAGTAAGATATTACAGCTTGTTGCTGAGATTTGATGACCTATATTGAGTAAAACATGCTTGAAACTAGAATATCAACTGTTGCAAATCAGTGTCATCAACACTCACAAGTATAAAACTACTTTTTTAAAGTAATAAATTCTACTTCAAGCATGAAAAAAAAAACATGATGCCGAGCGCATATCATTATGTCAAGATAGTAGCACTAGCATTTGATTCATTTAAGAATATTCTTCAACATATTGAGCAAAAAGGTGTCTTGTTTTTTTTTTTCTACCAAGAAAAGTTCACTTGTTATTGGTGAGAATGTACTTATTTTTGTCATGTCTGTTGATCATGTTTTTGTTTGGCTTTGTTCTGTTTGGTTTTTGGACTCTTTTTAGTTCCTGTTTACGCTCTCTTGTTTGGTCACCGTAGCAAGCCATCAGTTTCACCTGTTTCACGTTTGGACTCACACACCTGTGTTAATCATGATCACTACTATTTCACTGGTTTAAATGTAACTTAGATATTGGGTTTCACTATGTAAAGCGCTTCGAGTCACTACACTCTTAGAAATAAAAGTGCTAAGTAGAACCATATAAGGTTCTTCGGCTCGTCCTCATAGGAGAACCCTTTTTGGCTCCAGGTAGAACCTTTTTATAAAGGTTCCACCTGGAACCTTTTTGGAGGGTTCTACCTAGAACTGTGTGTGTAAGGTTCCACCCAGAACCCCCCATGAGAGGTTCTACAAAGAACCCACGCAGGGAGTTCCACTAAGAACCCTTTCGTATATCAAGGGTTTCATCTAGAACCCACACAGGGAGTTCCACTAAGAACCCTTTCGTATTTCAAGGGTTTCATCTAGAACCCACACAGGGAGTTCCACTAAGAACCCTTTCGTTTGTCAAGGGTTTCATCTAGAACCCATGCAGGGAGTTCCACTAAGAACCCTTTCAGGTTTCAAGGGTTTCATCTAGAACCCACACAGGGAGTTCCACAAAGAACTCTTTCATGTTTCAAGGGTTTCATCTAGACCTGACACAGGGGGTTCTAAAAACATCCCTTTTCAAAGGTTTTCACCGATAACCGTCTTGTCTTCTGAGGGTTCTATAAAGAACCATATTGTATTCTACAGATCAGTTTAGTTCATATTATATTGTGGTCATTTATCATGTTGACATTGAACAAACATTCAAAACATTTTAATGAGAAAAACATTTATTTAAAGATAGGCACCATTATTGGCAAATGTTATCAGGAAGTATGTCCCTGGTGACACAGGATCTTACCCATGCTTTCAACAATCCCTGAAGAACTCTTTCTTCCAAAAACGGTTCTCCGGATCAAAATAGTTCTTACTGGAACCCTTAGTGTTAGTGAGAACCCTTTTAAAACCAATTATTCAGAAAAGGGGTTTTAAAGGGTTCTCTGGATCAAAATGGTTCTTACTGGAACCATTAGCGTTACCAAGAACCCTTGAAAAACCCTTTCTTCGGGAAAGGGTTTTTCAGAAGCAAATGGTTCCAGCTAGAACCTCAGCCCTTGTAGAAGAACCCTTTTAGAACCCTTATTTTCTAAGAGTGTAGAGAAAAGCGCTATATAAATATAATTCACTTCACTTCACTTCACAGGGGGTACATCACTGAAAAAAGGTTGAGAACCACTGCCTTAGAGCGTAGGGCGAGACTGTGACTAAGTGTGCAGCTCCATGCGTTCTCCTCATGAGCGAAATGGAACTCTGTCTCTGCATTGTTCCTTGCTTCTTGTCTGTTTAATAGATGTCGTCAGTGTTTGAACCTGACATTCTGATCATTCGGATGGGTGGCCAAATACTGCACAACCGTAAAGACGGTGTACAGTTTACACCTTTAATTACGTTGTTACGTCTAACAAACAGAGCGCAGGTGGTAATTGAAGGCAAACAGCGTCCTACAAGGCTGCAAAGGAGTGGGATTGTGACAAGTTGTGTAAGTGCAACACATTTCATCTGCTCCTTCCTGACAAGTGTCATGCTGCTCTGATGTATACAACCTCCACTATCATTCTTGCATTCCCTTCACCCTCCATTTCCTTCTCTATCTCAACCCCCTGTCACGTCCCCCCTCACCCCCTTCCTTCCCCCTCGCCTCGCCTGTTTTCCTCACTCCGGCTCTATGATGGCATCCTGTCAGAGCAGACCCCCGGACAAGCAATATCCATACAAAGTGTGAGCGACAGCAAGACAGATCCACAATTATTAAAGCCGACAAACGGTAACTGCATCGGGATACAGAAAGTAAGGCAAAAGGGTGCAGACTCCTCGGTAAAAAAAATATGGATTGCTCAAATGTTACCCGAGGCTGTTTTTTCCACACCTCTGCTTTGTGCTAAAGTTTGCGTACGTGTTGTACTCTACACCGGTGTTTTTCAACCACTGGTGCGCCGTCAGATACAGTCTGGTGTGCCGTGGGAGTAGGGTTGCAGGATTCCGGGAATATTCAAAGTTGGAAACTTTCCACGGGAATTAATGGGAAATTAATGGGAATAAACATTTAAAATTAAAGTACCAATGATTATCACACACACACTAGGTGTGGCGAAATCCACTACCCCTGGGAGGTGAGGGGAGCAGTGGGCAGCAGCGGTGGCCGCGCCCGGGAATCATTTTTGGTGATTTAACCCCCAATTCCAACCCTTGATGCTGAGTACCGAGCAGGAAGGTAATGGGTCCCATTTTTATAGTCTTTGGTATGACTCGGCCGGGGTTTGAACTCACAACCTACCGATCTCAGGACGGACACTCTAACCCAGACCTGGGCAAATTAAGGCATGGCCCGTTAAGCTTTTCAATCTGGCCCGCCGGACATTCCCAAATAATTTTTTTAGATCTTTAAGATGGAAAGTGTATGATGTGCAGTGATGTTTTCTAATGACCGTAAGTCTTCAACTATACTAAGTATTTCAATGCTTGGAATCTGCGCTTATGGCTGATATACCAGTTACTATGGTCATCTAATTAGTTACTATGGTAATATCATTAGTTACTATGGTCATCTCATCAGTTACTATGGTAATCTCATTAGTTACTATGGTCATCTAATTAGTTACTTTGGTCATCTAATTAGTTACTATGGTCATCTAATTAGTTACTATGGTAATCTCATTAGTTACTATGGTCATCTAATTAGTTACTTTGGTCATCTAATTAGTTACTTTGGTCATCTAATTAGTTACTATGGTCATCTAATCAGTTACTATGGTAATCTCATTAGTTACTATGGTCATCTAATTAGTTACTTTGGTCATCTAATTAGTTACTATGGTCATCTAATTAGTTACTATGGTCATCTAATTAGTTACTATGGTAATCTCATTAGTTACTATGGTCATATCATTAGTTACTATGGTCATCTAATTAGTTACTATGGTCATATCATTAGTTACTATGGTCATCTAATTAGTTACTATGGTAATATCATTAGTTACTATGGTCATCTCATCAGTTACTATGGTCATCTAATTAGTTACTATGGTAATCTCATTAGTTACTATGGTCATCTAATTAGTTACTATGGTAATATCATTAGTTACTACGGTCATCTAATTAGTTACTATGGTCATCTAATTAGTTACTATGGTCATCTCATTAGTTACTATGGTCATATAATTAGTTACTATGGTAATCTCATTAGTTACTATGGTCATCTAATTAGTTACTATGGTCATCTCATTAGTTACTATGGTCATCTAATTAGTTACTATGGTAATCTCATTAGTTACTATGGCCATCTAATTAGTTACTATGGTAATCTCATTAGTTGCTTTGGTCATCTAATTAGTTACTATGGTCATACAATTAGTTACTATGGTAATCTCATTAGTTACTATGGCCATCTAATTAGTTACTATGGTAATCTCATTAGTTACTATGGTAATCCCATTAGTTACTATGGTAATCTCATTAGTTACTATGGTCATCTAATTAGTTACTATGGTCATCTAATTAGTTACTATGGTAATCTCATTAGTTACTATGGTCATCTAATTAGTTACTATGGTCATAAAATTAGTTACTATGGTAATCTCATTAGTTACTATGGTAATCTCATTAGTTACTATGGTCATCTAATTAGTTACTATGGTAATCTCATTAGTTACTATGGTCATCTAATTAGTTACTATGGTCATAAAATTAGTTACTATGGTAATCTCATTAGTTACTATGGTAATCTCATTAGTTACTATGGTCATCTAATTAGTTACTATGGTAATCTACGTCACAGCAGCTCAGACGAGGCACCAAGCAGTGTGGGCGGGAAGCGTTTCCATAGACGCGGAAGGAGATTTTCACAACAAAGTTGTAAAGCTTAGTGATATATCAGATTCTAGGTGTGGTTTTTTTTACCCTTCACGTTCATATTTCACTGCTTGTTGCATTTCTGTTGCGTTTCACTTTATTGTAAAATAGGTGGACCGAAAGGGGGCGTGACATTCATATTTTGTCGATATTCAGTGTTTTATCGTTCATAGAAAAATGTAAAATTCCAATTTTTAAGGCGGTCTGTAATAATGTTTTTAGCATTCAATCAGACATTATTGTGAGGTTTTGTATTAGTGTTCCTAAAAATAGATATACCGCCCCCCAGACACATTTTTTTTCTCTAAATGTGGCCCCCGAGTCAAAATAATTGCCCAGGCCTGCTCTAACCACTGGGCCACTAAGTAGGTCAATGCAACATGCTACATGTTGCAGCATGATTATTAGCTAAAACTAAACTTGGCACTCAGCATTAAGGGTTGGAATTGGGGGTTAAATCACCAAAAATTATTCCCGGGCGCGGCCACCGCTGCTGCCGCTGCCCACTGCTCCCCTCACCTCCCAGGGGGTGATCAAAGGTGATGGATCAAATGGGTCAAATTTCCAAACTTCCCGAGCTTAACTTCCCGTGGTAAATTTCCGGAAAGTTTCCGGAAATTTAACGGAAACTTTGCAACCCTACGTGGGAGATTATCTAATTTCACCTATTTGGGTTAAAAATATTTTTTGGCAGACCAGTAATTATAGTCTGCAAATGATGTGTTGTTGTTGAGTGTCGGTGCTGTCTAGAGTTCGGCAGAGTAACCGCGTACCGTATTTTTCGGAGTATAAGTCGCACCGGAGTATAAGTCGCACCTGCCGAAAATGCATAATAAAGAAGGGAAAAAAACATATATAAGTCGCACTGGAGCCCGGCCAAACTATGAAAAAAACTGCGATTTATAGTCCAAAAAATACGGTAATACTCTTCCATATCAGTAGGTGGCAGACGGTAGCTAATTGCTTTGCAGATGTCGGAAACAGCGGGAGGCAGTGTGCAGGTAAAAAGGTGACTAATGCTTAAACCAAAAATAAACAAAAGGTGAGTGCCCCTAAGAAAAGGCATTGAAGCTTAGGGAAGGCTATGCAGAACAAAACTAAAACTGAACTGGCTACAAAGGGCATACTTCCCAACCTTGAGACCTCCGATTTCGGGAAGTGGGGTGGGGGGGGGGGCGTGGTCGGGGGGAGGGCGTGGTTGAGGGCGTGGTTAAGATATATATATATATATAAGAAATACTTGACTTTCAGTGAATTCTAGCTATACATATATATATATATATATATATATATATATATATATATATATATATATATATATATATGTATATATATAAATAAAAGAAATACTTGAATTTCAGTGTTCATTTATTTACACATTTACACACACATAACACTCATCTACTCATTGTTGAGTTAAGGGTTGAATTGTCCATCCTTGTTCTATTCTCTGTCACTATTTCAGAACACACACATTATACAAATATACATTATAAAATCAATAAGAAAACGGGAGCTCTAATTTGGGAGTCTGAATTAGGATCAGAAGTTCCTATATAAACATTGCGCACTCACATCGCCTTTTTGTATTGATTACTGCAGCTGTACACTGGATTCATTCACAAATACAAACTACAACTCACAAACACTTTAGAGTTAGGCTCCACCATCAGAATGTGTACTTAAACTTATAAAGATCACATGGATATTATTCAGTGAGTTGATTCACCAAAACTAACCTGTTATACAGGAGGGAAAAGCACACAGGACGTTTCAATTGTTCACAGACTGGTCGCGCTCATCAGAATGACAAGACACTTCCGGTCTGCAGGTGATAGCATTCAATTGGGAAGAAACGCCCTACTGCCCCCTACTGACCAATGTGAATACTGATAAATCTGTAATGACAGCTCCAAAAACGAATTCAAACCAGAAAATAAAATAAATAAATCAACACAAAAATGTGACACATTATGGGTGGGTCACATATGCATGTACAGTAGATGGCAGTATTGTCCTGTTTAAAAGTGTCACAACATTGCTGTTTACGGCAGACGAACTGCTTAACGGTAGACAAAAACGTGACTGCTGTTGTTGTGTGTTGTTACCGCGCTGGGAGGACGTTAATGAAACTGCCTAACAATAAACACACATAAGAAACCAAGAAGTTGCACTCCATCATTAGCTGTTTATATGGTGGGAAAGCGGACGTGAGAACAGGCTGTCAACACGTCACACAGGTCCGCATTGAGCTGGAGGGGGCGTGGCCTCCAGCTCCGCCTGAATTTCGGGAGATTTTCGGGAGAAAATTTGTCCCGGGAGGTTTTCGGGAGAGGCGCTGAATTTCGGGAGTCTCCCGGAAAATCCGGGAGGGTTGGCAAGTATGACAAAGGGGAAAAAAACAAAATGCTGGACGACAGCAAATACTTACTGTGGAGCAAAGACGGCGTCCACAATGTGCATCCGAACATGACATGACAATCAAACAATGTCCCCACAAAGAAGGATAAAAAAACCTGAAATATTCTTGATCGCTAAAACAAAGTAGATGCGGGAAATATCGCTCAAAAGAAGACATGAAACTGCTCCAGGAAAATACCAAAATAAAGAGAAAAAGCCACCAAAATAGGAGCGCAAGACAAGAACTAAAACACTACACAGGAAAACAGCAAACAACTCCAAATAAGTCACAACGGTACACCTACTTTGAGACAAGAGCTATATTGATGCATGCTTGGTTATGCTTTAAAGTCATACCCAACAATTGTGACAGCGACTTTTTACTGTCAACTGAGTTTGTTTTTTTTAACGTTTTCTGCCGGTGGTGTGCCTTCTGGATTTTTTCAACGCAAAAAATGCGCCTTGGCTCAAAAAAAAGGTTGAAAAACACTGCTGTAGCCTGCACGTGTGCCTTTGAGGATGTGTTGAAGTTCACCATCCCTGCTGCTCCCGTACCTCAGCATCTTGTATCAAATGACTTTTTTATTTGGAGTCACTTTACTAAAGTTCGCCATAACTCCTGGTCGCCCCATCAAGCCGTCGGGAGGATTGTGAGTAAGAGTCGTTCATCACCAGCAGCGAGCATATATACACACAGCCGTATCTCGCTACATCCAGCGTGCTGCTTTGACAAGGACATAGGTTGCGTGTCCGCAAAGATCGTAAATAATAAATATCGACTTTTCTCTCAGGGTTGTGCCTATTTTATGCTTTAAAGCACCACTATTTCGCCGATATAATCGATCAATAACGATCAATGTTTTTGCTGCATGGAATACAAACTAAAAAAACGGATGGATTGATTGGTCGGAAATAAGCTTTATTAAATATTAATAATTTTTGGGGTCCCAATTTTTTGTAAGCGTTTTGACAAAAAATGATAAATGTATGCATTATCCTGTTATATCTCACATTCTATAAAAAAGGTTGTCATAAACGTTACTTAATTCATTAAAAAAACAATATAAAAAAAACACATGTAAATGTATTCAGTTATTAACATTCATTCACTTTCTTCTTGTCATGATCTGTGGTCTGAATCATGTTTTTGTTATTTTCTGTTTGTTTTAAGACTCCATAGTTCCTGTTTTTGTGCACTCTTGTTTGTTTTAGTTTCTATGGCGACTGCCTCCATACTTGCCAACCCTCCCGGATTTTCCGGGAGACTCCCGAAATTCAGCGCCTCTCCCGAAAACCTCCCGGGACAAATTTTCTCCCGAAAATCTCCCGAAATTCAGGCGGACTCAGGTCCTCATGGACCTGAGTACGCTAACCCACAACATAAACAGCATACCTGCCCAATAACGTTATAACTGTAGAATGATGGAGGGCAAGTTCTTGGTTTCTTATGTGGGTTTATTGTTAGGCAGTTTCATTAAGGTCCTCCCAGCGCGGCAACAACACACAACAACAGCAGTCACGTTTTTGTCTACCGTAAAGCAGTTCGTCTGCCGTAAACAGCAATGTTGTGACACTCTTAAACAGGACAATACTGCCATCTAGTGCATTTGATGAAAGCACTTTTGTGCGTGCCACACGGAATGCATCATCAGAGAGGGTGTTCAGCATGGTTCGAAAAATAGTGACAGAGAATAGAACAAGGATGGAAAATTCATCCCTTAACTCAACAATGAGTAGATGAGTGTTATGTGTGTGTATATGTGTAAATAAATGAACACTGAAATTCAAGTATTTATTTTATATATATATACCTGTATATATATATATATATATATATATATATATATATATATATATAAAAATAAATGATAAATGGGTTGTACTTGTATAGCACTTTTCTACCTTCAAGGTACTCAAAGCGCTTTGACACTACTTCCACATTTACCCATTCACACACACATTCACACACTGATGGAGGGAGCTGCCATGCAAGGCGCTACCAGCACCCATCAGGAGCAAGGGTGAAGTGTCTTGCTCAGGACACAACGGACATGACGAGGTTGGTACTAGGTGGGGATTGAACCAGGGACCCTTGGGTCGCGCACGGCCATTCTTCCACTGCGCCACGCCGTCCCATATATATATATATATAATAAAAAAATAAAATATATATATATATATATATATATATATATATATATATATATATATATATATATATATATATATATATATAGCTAGAATTCACTGAACGTCAAGTATTTCTTATATATATGAAACACTTGACTTGGTGAATTCTAGCTGTAAATATACTCCTCCCATTTTAGCCACGCCCCCAACCACGCCCCCGTCCCACCCCGACCACGCCCACCCCATCCCCCGAAATCGGAGGTCTCAAGGTTGGCAAGTATGCCTGCCTCTGGTGTTCAGGACACGCACCTGCTCTAATCAAGAGACCATTATTTCGGCCTGGCGTCATTGCTTGTTTCATGCGATTACCATAGTTAATGCTATTTGTTTCATGCCACAGTTTAGTGAGGTTTTCATGTCTATAGTTTCATGTCCTAAGTTTTTTTGTCTTAGCTTCCGCGTGCGATAGGCACGCTTGCCTTCGGGTTGTTTTCTGTTTTGTACTTCGTTGAGTGTTGATTAATTAAATATGTTCCTACCTGCAAGCTTTGTCCTGAATAGTCCGATTGCATCCCGGGAGAACAAACCTCGCAGTAAGCTGCGACCCCCCCGTTATGACACTTTTTTCCTTCATGGATCTAAACTTTACCGCTGCCAGTAGTTTTTTTCTATAATTGTATTTAATAAGATGTAGGTGTATTTATTTCAGTATAAAAGTGTAAAAATTGTTTTGCTTCGGTCATGAAATGATGATAATGGTGTGCCAGGGCATACATACGTTATTTAAAGCTTAAATCTCTAGAATCTACATCAACTTCAGAGCTATCCGTTTTTTGTTTTTTAATGTTGTTTGTTTTCTGCCCTTTTTGTCAAAGAAAACTACGTTTTTTTTATGGCAAACACACAAAATATGCAAAATCTTCCACAAAAAAATATGTTTCAAAGTGGAATATTTGATGTGAAGTAATCGGAGCCTTGGTGGATAGGTCAATAATTCATAAAAACATTGATTTTGATTCAATTTTATGTATTGAGCAATGACAGTTTTAAAGAAATAAACAGCTTTGTTTTGCTAGTCAACATTGCAACTTTTTCGAATTTCAATTTCACCTGTAAGCATACTTGCCAACCTTGAGACCTCCGCATTCGGGAGGTTGGGGGGTTGGGGGGTGTTGAGGTGGGCGGGGTCGGGATCGGGATTAAGGGAGAGAGTATATTTATAGCTAGAATTCACTGATATTCAAGTATTTCTTATTATATATATATATATATATATATATATATATATATATATATATATATATATATATATATATATATATATATATATATATATATATATATATATATATATATATATATATATATATATATATATATATACATGTGTATATATATATATATATATATATATATATATATATATATATATATATATATATATATATATATATATATATATATAATAAATAAATACTTGACTTTCAGTGAATTCTAGCTATATATATATTTTAGCCACAATCGCTCTGTTTTGCCTTGGTTTTGGATTTCAAATGTCTTTCTTACCCCCAAGCTGCTTCCTGCCGTTCATCTTGCAATTTCAGGACACGACCTTGACAGTTTTGGCCCCCCAAAACACCACCATTTTAACATGCTAATTATCAAGAAAAACTTCCAGATAAGAAATATTGTACAAACAAAAATACAATAGAAAGTACTACACACAACCCTGGTGGCTTTATGAAATAATAAAAATGAAAATGATAAAGAAATAATAAGAATGTAAAGCAATTATTTTGAAAAGAAAACATTTTATTCTGCTTATCCAACCCAACGCCCTCGACGCAAATCCCATAGGGGTGATGGAAGGATGGTCAGCGCCGAGAGCTGCGGCCTACCACCATTACCTCGCACTCCCTTCCCTCTGTTGCTAGATATCTCGAGATGTACGTTGTAATATGTATTTGTGCCTTGGTATGGAGGTTTTTTCCCACTCCAGACTAGGCCCCCTTAGGAGCCCAGTCTAGATTGTATTTTTTTACAGCGTTTTACCTTTTTCCCCATCTTTTACGGGGCGCCTTGTGGCGACCCATCAGCGTTCCTGTCCTGTAACCCTGTACACTGTTTGTTTGTCTAATCTTGAACGGGTTTGTGCTGAAAACAAAGTTTCATTGTACTTGTCCAATGACAATAAAGACCTATCTATAAAGACCAATCTATCATCTATCTATCTGAGGTCTAAGCAGAGAAGCCCAGACTTCCCTCTCTTCGGCTACTTCGTCCAGCTCCAACCGAGGGATCCTGAGGCCTTCCAGGGACAGCTAGGAGACAAAGTCTCCCCAACATATCCTGGATCTTCACTGTGGTCTCCTACCGGTTGGATGTGCCCTAAATTTTGTTCTTATCTGTACTGTAACGTTCAAATTTGAATGACAATAAAAAGGAAGTCTAAGTCTAAGTCTAAGTCTAAACACCTACCCAGGGAAGCATCCTGACTAGATGCCCGAACCACCTTATCTGGATCCTATCAATGTGGACGAGCAGCTTCTTTACTTTGAGCTGCCCCCGGATGATAGAGATTCTCACCCTATCTCGAAGGGAGACCCGACACATGACAAAAGGAAATTGAGAGCTTTATCTACCCTTTTTTTATCACAATGTATCAATAAAGGGTCTGCATCACTGCAGACGCCGCACCAATACGCCTGTCAATTTTACGATGCACTCTTCCCTCACTCGTGAACAAAGACTCTGAGGTACTTTAATTCTCACTCTAGACGCTTCACACTCGGCTAAGAGACCGTTCCAGTGAGAGCTGAATATCCTGGCCGGATGAAGCCATCAGGACCACATCAGACACCTAATCCTGCAGCCACCAAAGCAGATCCCTTCAACGACCTGACTGCGCCTTGAAATTATGTCCATAAAAGTTTTGAACAGAATTGGTGACAAGGGGCAGCCCTGGGGGAGTCCAACCCTCACTGGAAACCGGTCCGGCATACCAAGCTCTGACACTGATCGTACAGGGAGCGGACCGCCACAAACAGAAAAGTCCGATACCCCGTTGTGGAAGTCGCCTCCCAGCAGCTCCACTGCAGACACGGCACAAGAGCCCAGCGTGCAGGTTCAACAAGGTTTTAATGAATGTTTTTCTTTCCAACAACAGTTTTCTCTACTAGAACGTGACTTTTCAGCCACGTCCGTATCTTCCTCCCCCTCTACTCCCGGCCGCTTACTGTTAAAGACAACAGATGATTAGATTAACACGTACCACCTGTGAAATCTAATCACCTGACAGCTGTGTCTCGCCGTCAGCACATGCCACGCCCCCCGTCTGATGGTGCTCTGTCTTCAGCACCATGGACAGAGGCGGTGACCTTTGCTCCTGCAGGCACGCTGATCACATTCTCTCTCCACGCCCGTACTCTCTGAGCACTCCCCACAGGACTTCCCGAGGGACACGCTCGAATACCTTCTCCAAGTCCAAAACGCACATTTACCGTATTTTCCGAACCATACCAAACACAAAAGCAGTCGCGTTATGACATAATCACATCAATTGTTAATAATAAATAATAATACAAACACAACTCGCTGCTTGTGCGTGGTGGAAGAATACGTACCGTATTTTCCGGATCATAGGGCGCACCGGATTACAAGGCGCACTGCCGATGATCTTTTTTCATATATAAGGCGCACCAGATTATAGGGCGCATTAAAGGAGTCATGTTACTATTATTTTTTTCTAAAATGTAAAAGACTTCCTTGTGGTCTACATAACATGTAATGGTAGTTCTTTGGTCAAAATGTTGCATAGATGATGTTTTACAGATCATCTTCAAGTCGCTTTCTGACAGTCGCTTCAGGATGCGCCGTTTTGTGGGCGGGTCTTATTTACGTGGCTCACCTTCGACAGCGTCATCTCCCCGTCATCTTTGTTGTAGCGGTGTAGCGTGCAAGGACGGGAGTGGAAGAAGTGTCAAAAGATGGAGCTAACTGTTTTAATGACATTCAGACTTTACTTCAATGAATAACGGAGCAGCATCTCCTCATCCGGAAACAACAACAACGCCGGAAATGTGTCCCGTGAAAAACCGTCCGACCGGAACTCTCTAAAAACTAAAGTTCCTTGGGTGAATAATATAAACTCACTACACCGGTATGTTTTAGCGCTTTCATGGCAAGTTTACTGACAGATATAAGTAAGAACTTTACACTACTTTATATTAGAAATGGCAACAGTGGAGGATTAATGTCCTATAACAAGAAGATAGAGAAAATGTCACGGCGGAGTTGCAGATTACTGCTGGGTCGTTCTCCCAGGAAGGCAGACGGACTATTCCGGACAAGGCGTGCAGGTAAAAACATGATTTATTCCTCAAAATCAAAGTACTACAAAAAACTGATTGCACAAGGAACTAAACTAACACTTAGCATAAACTATGAACAAAAAAAACTTAAGTTGACTGTGGCATGAAATAAACAAGACTTACTTAGACAAGGCATGAAGCGAACACTTAGCATAAACTATGGCATGGAACAAACAAGACTTACTAGTAGGTTGTGTGAAGCAAACAATGACGCCAGGCCGACTGACTGGCAAAGGCAGACTTAAATAATGGCTCTGATTAGAAACAGGTGAGCGTCCCGAACACCAGAGGCAGGTGAAAACAATAAGTAACCATGGTAACAAACACAGGAGGTGCACAAACAGGGAACTAAAGGAGTCCAAAATTAACAGAACATAACAAAAACATGATCCGGACCACGGATCATGACAGAAAAAGAAGAAGCTTATCAACTACGGACTACAAAGGCGGACGTGCACAATTTTTCAGGATCTATGCAGATCCCAAATACAGATCAGCAGGTACCAGAAGGTAAGAAAAGTTGCGTTTGCGTAATATTGCGAAACAAAACGCCAGCTCTCCAAATCTGAGGCCATGGTTCTCAGCAGGAAACCGATAGTTTGTACAGTCCAGGTAGAGGACGAGACTCTGTCCCAGGTGGAGGAGTCTAAGTATCTCGGGGTCTTGTTCACGAGTGAGGGAAAGATGGAGAAGGAAATCAGCCGGAGAATCGGAGCAGCTGGGGCAGTATTGCAGTCTCTCTGCCGCACTGTTGTGACGAAACGAGAGCTGAGCCAGAAGGCAAAGCTCTCAGGTCTACCGAGCTATCTACATTCCTACGCTCACCTATGGTCATGAAGTGTGGGTCATGACTGAAGGAAATGAGTTTCCTCAGAAGGGTGGCTGTCATCTCCCTTAGAGATAGGGTGAGACGTTCAGTCACCCGAGAGAGACTCGGAGTAGAGCCGCTGCTCCTTCGCTTTTAAGGAGTCAGCTTAGGTGGTTCGGGCATCTCGTGCGGATGCCTCACGAGCGTCTCCTTAGGGAGGTCCTCGTTGCAAGTCCGACTGGGAGGAGACCCCGCGGCAAGCCAAGGACCAGAACGCAAGTCAACATCTTAGAAGAAAAACTGAACATTTGTGCAATATTATGATAAAAGTTAGAATTTTACACAATAACGGTCGCAACTTTACAAGAAAAGCTTAACATTTTGGCAATTTTATGAAAAGAGTCGTAATTTTACCCGACAAAAGTCACAATTTTATAAGAAAACTTTAAAATGTTGGCAACATTATAATAATAATCGGAATTTTACTTGTCAAAAATGATGACTAAAGTAATAATTTTACTCAAAAAATGTCACCATTTTACAAGAACAACAAAAAATACGGTGATAAAAGTCAGAATTGTATATGACAAATGTCACCATTTCGCATTAAAAATAAATCCATCCATTTTCTACCGCTTGTCCCTTTTTGGGGTCGCTGGAGCCTATCTCAGCTGCATTTTCCATAAAATAGTAATAATTTTACTCAAAAAAAATTCACTATTTTACAAGAACAAAAAAAATGGCAATACTGTGATAAAAGTCATAATTTTATATGACAAATGTCACCATTTTGCATTAAAAATAAATAATTTTACATAAGAAAAGTAACAATTTTACGAGAAAATATTGCAATATTAAAGAAAAAGAATATGTGACTGTGTAAACAAAGCAATGTCCCCATTAAGTAAGCATTGCGAGAACACACACACACACACATACACATACCTGCCAACTTTTGAAATCAGAAAAACCTAGTAGCCATGGTCCAAGGGCCGCAGGCCCCGTTAGGTCCAGGACAAAGTCCTGGTGGAGGGTTCAGGGCTTCGCCCCCCGACGCAAAATGATTATTAGCATTCAGACAGGTTAAAATGTTGCTAAAACCATCACTTTTCTATCAGTCACAGTGACTTTTCAAAACAAAAATATTACAGCAAAAATCATATGGGTTGATTGACATGTTTATTCTGTAAGCTAACTTCAATAGTTTGAAATTATTTTGACAGTTAATGCCAGTTATCCTGTCAACCTTTCACAAGACTTCAATTTGTTAATTGAAAGTATAAACAGTATAAACACTTTTTACAGTAAACAAATGGTAAAACAGTACTAAACAATTCCATTAAAAAAAAGAATTGGTGTCATTATTAACTTTCTGTCCAAGCTTGTATAATCTACTGCCTTGTTCAATTGTAAAAAATATTCTGTGCCTAAAATTCACATTTCTATCACAATTATCATACTGTAAACATGGTAAGCTAACTTCATTAAAATGAATAGTCCTGTCAATAGCATGGAATTACAATTCAAATGTAGTTTTTTTGTAAGCCTTTCAAAAGAATTCAAAATATGAAAAATTAATGAAAATTAATTTAAGCCATCAGACACTTGAAAAGTGGCACATCACATCTCTAATGTAATCATTTGAACTTTTCAACAGAAATAGCACTGCAAAAATATTAAGGACATACTTCTGTATTTTGGTAGTTATGCTGTCAACATTTAACAAGATTTCTTCAACTTGGACTTGAAAGCATAAATAGTATAAACACTTTTAACAGTATGTCGTGCTGTGAAATACAGCCGACAGGATTGCGCACCAAACACGAAGCAAGGCCAAAGCGCATATGCATGGTGCAGGAGAACAAAGGACTTCTTTCATTTAAGGTTTGTGATAAACCATCAAACTCATTCGTTAAAAGGACTCTATAGTAATATAAAGCGAATTTTTCTGGACATTATCATGCAAGAAAAGTTTATTTTTGGGACCGCGATCACCGCGTAATGATTTTTAAAGGTTGCATTACAAACATTTAACTGTCCCATGTGATCAGCCAGTGCGATTGGAAGTCCATGCTCAATTATTGCCTCCGTAAATAAAACTTCGGCATTTATCACATCCAAAGAATCTGTTTGGGCGACGAAAAACGTTGAAAGTTTTCCACTTGTATCGCTAGCAACGGCATTAGACTTGTGTTTTTTTGTCCCAACGTGGTCTTTTACATCGCTAATTCCTCCGTGTCCGATCGAAAAATCTTGTCTGCACAAGGTGCAATTCGCGTAGTTTTCACCCTTTTTTTTTTTTAAATTAATGAAAAAACTTATTTTTTATCACTGCAACCGTAACCCGGAATAGATTGATGAAAACCGTACTAATTACGGGAAAACCGGAGTAGTTGGCAGGTATGCATACATGTCTTGCCTACTTAGTGAGGACTCTTGTTTGGTTAGTAGGTTGTGAGGGCCCCCCTTTCCACTATAGCTAGAATGATGAAAAAAATATATATATCTAGCACTAGATGGGAGTAGAGAGTTGCAAACTCACTTCAGAATGCAGAACACACAAAGTAAAAAAAAATATTATACTTCTATAGTTGTGAGGACCGACCGCTGTTGCTAGGTAGATTTGACATCTAGGCCAGAGAGGACATCTCCTCTCTGGCCTGGGAACGCTTCGGGATTCCCCAGGAGGAAGTCGCTAATGTTGCTCTGGAGAGGGAAGTCTGGGGGTCTCTGCCGGAGCTGTTGTCCTCGCGACCCGATTCCGGATAAGCGGTTGAAGATGGATGGATGAATGGAAAACGCCAGTTACCACCATAATAATACTCCAATGTTTAATGCGCCTACAATCCATCAAGCGGTGCGGCTTCATAGCTTACCAAAGTCGTACTAAAACAGATTTTTGAGCGCCGTGTGTGTAATGTTCTATATTTTCAATGGAACATATAAAATGCTGGTGTTGTTTACTTGAGTCATATTGCCATCATAGTGCAGTGTACACGTATCTCTTATGTTTGACTGCCATCTACTGGTCACACTTATCATTACACCATGTACCAAATAACATTGCTTCGAGGTCAGGTAAGCACAACCAGAATTATTGGAAGTTATAGAGTTTGAATGATGTGTTTAGTTGTGTTTTTGTATGTTTCTAGCTGTGTGTGTGTGTGTGTGTGTGTAAAACGTGTCTCACAATCAAGCAGGTGCATTCAAAACCCGAACGGAAAATAAATTCCATACACCGTCAAAATATATGTGCCACCATCAATTCCACACGCACACACACACTCAAGGTCCACTTTTTCCCGAAACAAAAAGCTTTCAGATCTGCCATCCAGTCTCTTCCCTCACCTCCTTTATCCCTTTCTGTCTCTCGCCTTGCCTTTTTGTTTGCATCTGTCTTCATCTGCCGCCTCATGCACCGCACTTCACAATCATTTCTTTTCGGGGGGGACCTGAAATTGCCTGTAATTTCCACGTCCTGTTTTGACAAGTGCCACCCTCCCCCCCCCCTTAGAGTATGGATTTCCTTTCCATCTGCATATTTACTTTCTCATTTCTCTTCATTCTTGGCTCATTTTATACACACACGTACATGAACACCCACACACACACACACATTCTTGTATTTCTTACCTTCTTGAGACCTCCGAAGTATGCCTACCTCTTTAGGACCACCCTATCTAGATATATAAAGATGTGTATTTACAACATTAATAATATCTTCTTCCCCAGGGCCATAACCATCCTGAACGGACTGCCCCATTGTCCCTCATAACTGCCTTCTCTTCGGTGCAATAACCCATTCCACCAACCACCCTGTTTTTGTTTTGTTTTTTTCATGTATATATTCATTTCACACCATATTCATTGCACTTCTACATTTTTAAAATGTTTATATATTTGCACATTGTTTTTCTAGCATGCACACATCGCACTGTATGGAATGGCCTCAATCTCGTTACCTTGCGTAATGACAATAAAGCTGATTCTGATTCTGATATATACATACTATGCAAATATAAAAAAGCTTGTTGTGAAAAATCAGTTGGAATTTCACAAGAAAAAGGTCAGTTTACAAGAAAAACTTAGAATTTTGGCAATATTGTGATAAAAGTCGTCATTTTACTCAACACAAGTCAAAATTTTACAAGAAAAACCGAACATTTGTGCAATATTATGATAATAGTTGGAATTTTACTCGACAAAAATTAGAATTTCGGAAGAAAACTTTAACATTTTGGCAATATTATAATAATAATCTGAATTTTATTTGGCAGAATTATGACAAATAAATAATATTTAATCAAAAACAACCAAAACATTTGCAATATTGTGAAAAGTCAGAATTTTATATGACAAATGTCACCATTTGGCATTACAAAAGTAATAATTTTTTATTAAAAAATAATAATTTTATGAGAAAATATTGCAGTATTACAGAAACAGAAATAATATGGGAAATTGTTCCCAATTTTATAAGACAAAAGTCGACACATTGTGAGAAAAAGACTGCTTTTAGTTTATTTATTTATTTTTTTTGTAATTGATTTTTAATCTTTATTAATTGCTTCAAGTTATTACAGTATGTCTGTATATGCATATGTATTTATGTTTTATTAATTTTGACCAGAGGGGATGCATTTAACTTTCTTACACACACATGTTATTACATATGTTGGCCAGAGGGGAGCACTTTAAAATGTTTACATACACTTGTTATTTCATATGTTGACCAGAGGGGGGAGCACTTTTAAAACATACACAGTCAATTTGAAAAATCCCTCCTTTTTGGGACCACCCTCATTTTGATAGATTTCACCACCAGGGGTGCAAATGAGACATTCTCTATTAGATGCGATGGTTTTCCGTATTGGGACCATGATTTCGGTTCCAACTTGTTCACACCTCCTCATATGGAAGCTACATTTCCTGGTTGATGTCTCAAGAAGGATAGACATACAAGGACACACACACACACGCACACACACATACATGTCTTGTGTACTTTGTGTGGACCCACGTTTTGTCAGTAGGTTGTGGTTGTGAGGGCCCCCCTTTCCACTATAGCTAGAATGATGAAAAAAAATATATCTAGCACTAGATGGGAGTAGAGAGTTGCAAACTCACTTCAGAATGCAAAACACACAAAGTAAAAACAATTTTTCACTTTTGTAGTTGTGAGGTAGATTTGACCGTACACACACGCATAGTAGTAAGTTATGCGAGTTGGCCATTTTTAAGGACGGCAAACACACACACACACACACACACACACACACACACACACACACACACACACACGCACACACACATTCTTGTATTTCTTACCTTCTTTAGACTTCCGAAATATGCCTACCTCTTTAGGACCACCCTATCTAGATATATAAAGATGTGTATTTACAACATTAATAATATATACACACTATGCAAATATAAAAAAGCTTGTTGTGAAAAATGAGTTGGAATTTCACAAGAAAAAGGTCAGTTTCACAAGAAAAACTTAGAATTTTGGCAGTATTGTGATAAAAGTCGTCATTTTACTCAACACAAGTCAAAGTTTTACAAGAAAAAACAAACATTTGTGCAATATTATGATAATAGTTGGAATTTTACTCGACAAAAGTCAGAATTTCGGAAGAAAACTTTAACATTTTGGCAAAATTATAATAATAATCTGAATTTTATTTGGCAGAATTATGACAAAAGTAATAATTTTACTCAAAAACAACCAAAACATTTGCAATATTGTGAAAAGTCAGAATTTTATATGACAAATGTCACCATTTGGCATTACAAAAGTAATAATTTTTCATAAAAAAAGTAATAATTTTTATGAGAAAATATTGCAGACAGACACACACACACACACACACACACACACACACACACACACACACACACACACACACACACACACACACACACACACACATTCTTGTATTTGTTACCTTTTTGAGACCTCCGAAAAATGCCTACCTCTTTAGGACCACCCTTTCTAGATATATAAAGATGTGTATTTACAACATTAATAATACATACATACTATGCAAATATAAAAAAGCTTGTTGTGAAAAATTAGTTGGAATTTCACAAGAAAAAGGTCACAGTTTCACAAGAAAAACTTACAGTTTTAGGATAAAAGTCGTCATTTTAGTCAACATAAGTCAATATTTTACAAGAAAAACTGAACATTTGTGCAATATTATGATAATAGTTGGAATTTTACTCAATAACAGTCGCAATTTTACAAGAAAAGCTTAACGTGTTGGCAATTTTATGAAAAGAGTCGTAATTTTCCGCGACAAAAGTCACAATTTCGGAAGAAAACTAACATTTTGGCAATATTATAATAATAATCGGAATTTTACTTGGCAAAATTATGACAAAAGTAATAATTTTACTCAAAAATAACCAAAAAATTGGCAATATTGTGAAAAGTCAGAATTTTATATGACAAATGTCACAATTTTGCATCACAAAAGTAATAATTTTTCATAAAAAAGTAATAATTTTACGAGAGAATATTGCAATATTACAGAAACAGAAATAATATGAGAAATTGTTCCCAATTTTATAAGACGAAAGTCGACACATTGTGAGAAAAAGACTGCTTTTAGTTTATTTTTAATTTTTTTTTGTAGATGATTTTTAATCTTTATTAATTACTTCAAGTTATTACAGTATGTCTGTATATGCATATGTATTTATGTTTTATTAATTTTGACCAGAGGGGGTGCATTTAACTTTCTTACACACACTTGTTATTACATATGTTGGCCAGAGGTGGAGCACTTCAAATGTTTACACACACTTGTTATTTCATATGTTGGCCAGAGGGGGGAGCATTTTTAAAACATACACAGTCAATTTGAAAAATCCCTCCTTTTTGGGACCACCCTCATTTTGATAGATTTCACCACCAGGGGTGCAAATGAGACATTCTCTATTAGATGCGATGGATTTCCGTATTGGGACCATGATTTTGGTCCTAACTTGTTCACACCTCCTCATATGGAAGCTACTTTTCCTGGTTGATGTCTCAAGAAGGATAGACATACAAGAACACACACACACGCGCACACACACACACATGTCTTGCCTACTTTGTGTGGACCCACGTTTGGTCAGTAGGTTGTGGTTGTGAGGGCCCCCATTTCTACTATAGCTAGAATGATGAAAAAAATATATCTAGCACTAGATGGGAGTAGAGAGTTGCAAACTCACTTCAGAATGCAAAACACACAAAGTAAAAAAAAAGAACATTTCACTTTTGTAGTTGTGAGGACCGACCGCTGTTGCTAGGTAGATTTGACCGTACACACGCATAGTAGTAAGTTATGCGAGTTGGCCATTTTTAAGGACGGCTAACACACACACACACACACACACATTATTGTGTTTGTTACCTTCTTGAGACCGTGGAAAAATGCCTACCTCTTTAGGACCACCCTATCTAGACATATAAAGATGTGTATTTACAACATTAATAATATATACATACTATGCAAATATAAAAAAGCTTGTTGTGAAAAATGAGTTGGAATTTCACAAGAAAAAGGTCAGTTTCACAAGAAAAACTTAGAATTTTGGCAGTATTGTGATAAAAGTCGTCATTTTACTCAACACAAGTCAAAATTTTACAAGAAAAACCAAACATTTGTGCAATATTATGATAATAGTTGGAATTTTACTCGATAACAGTCGCAATTTTACAAGAAAAACTTAACATTTTGGCAATTTTATGAAAAGAGTCGTAATTTTACTCGACAAAAGTCAGAATTTCGGAAGAAAACTTTAACATTTTGGCAATATTATAATAATAATCTGAATTTTATTTGGCAGAATTATGACAAATAAATAATATTTAATCAAAAACAACCAAAACATTTGCAATATTATGAAAAGTCAGAATTTTATATGACAAATGTCACCATTTTGCATTACAAAAGTAATCATTTTTCATAAAAAAAGTAATCATTTTTATGAGAAAATATTGCAGACACACACACACACACACACACACACACACACACACACACACACACACACACACACGCACACACACACACACACACACACACACATTCTTGTATTTGTTACCTTTTTGAGACCTCCTAAAAATGCCTACCTCTTTAGGACCACCCTAGATATATAAAGATGTGTATTTACAACATTAATAACATATACATACTATGCAAATATAAAAAAGCTTGTTGTGAAAAATTAGTTGGAATTTCACAAGAAAAAGGTCACAGTTTTAGGATAAAAGTCGTCATTTTAGTCAACATAAGTCAAAATATTACAAGAAAAACCGAACATTTGTGCAATATTAAGATAATAGTTGGAATTTTACTCGATAACAGTCGCAATTTTACAAGAAAAACTTAACATTTTGGCAATTTTATGAAAAGAGTCGTAATTTTACTCGACAAAAGTCACAATTTCGGAAGAAAACTTTAACATTTTGGCAATATTATAATAATAATCTGAATTCTATTTGGCAGAATTATGACGAAAGTAATAATTTTACTCAAAAACAACCAAAACATTTGCAATATTGTGAAAAGTCAGAATTTTATATGACAAATGTCACCATTTTGCATTACAAAAGTAATAATTTTTCATAAAAAAAGTCATAATTTTTATGAGAAAATATTGCAGTATTACAGAAACAGAAATAATATGAGAAATTGTTTCCAATTTTATAAGACAAAAGTCGACACATTGTGAGAAAAAGACTGCTTTTAGTTATTTTTTTTGTTTATAATTGTTTTTTAATCTTTTTTAATTACTTCAAGTTATTACAGTATGTCTGTATATGCATATGTATTTATGTTTTATTAATTTTGACCAGAGGGGGTGCATTTAACTTTCTTACACACACATGTTATTACATATGTTGGCCAGAAGGGAGCACTTTAAAATGTTTACATACACTTGTTATTTCATATGTTGACCAGAGGGGGGGAGCACTTTTAAAACATACACAGTCAATTTGAAAAATCCCTCCTTTTTGGGACCACCCTCATTTTGATAGATTTCACCACCAGGGGTGCAAATGAGACATTCTCTACTAGATGCGGTGGATTTCCGTATTGGGACCATGATTTCGGTCCTAACTTGTTCACACCTCCTCATATGGAAGCTACTTTTCCTGGTTGAATTCTCAAGAAGGATAGACATACAAGAACACACACACACACACGCACACACACATACATGTCTTGCCTACTTTGTGTGGACCCACGTTTGGTCAGTAGGTTGTGGTTGTGAGGGCCCCCCTTTCTACTATAGCTAGAATGATGAAAATATATATCTAGCACTAGATGGGAGTAGAGAGTTGCAAACTCACTTCAGAATGCAAAACACACAAAGTAAAAAAAAAAAGATTTCACTTTTGTAGTTGTGAGGACCGACCGCTGTTGCTAGGTAGATTTGACCGTACACACGCATAGTAGTAAGTTATGCGAGTTGGCCATTTTTAAGGATGGCAAACACACACACACACACACACACACACACACACACACACACACACACACACACTCACACACACACATTATTGTGTTTGTTACCTTTTTGACACCTGAGAAAAATGCCTATCTCTTTAGGACCACCCTTTCTAGATATATAAAGATGTGTATTTACAACATTAATAATATATACATACTATGCAAATATAAAAAAGCTTGTTGTGAAAAATGAGTTGGAATTTCACAAGAAAAAGGTCAGTTTCACAAGAAAAACTTAGAATTTTGGCAGTATTATGATAAAAGTCGTCATTTTACTCAACACAAGTCAAAATTTTA
This sequence comes from Nerophis lumbriciformis, assembly GCF_033978685.3. NCBI lineage: Eukaryota > Metazoa > Chordata > Actinopteri > Syngnathiformes > Syngnathidae > Nerophis > Nerophis lumbriciformis. The sequence goes on along the minus strand of NC_084559.2, from coordinate 3,513,567 downwards.
CAAGAAAAACCGAACATTTGTGCAATATTATGATAATAGTTGGAATTTTACTCGATAACAGTCGCAATTTTACAAGAAAAACTTAACATTTTGGCAATTTTATGAAAAGAGTTGTAATTTTACTCGACAAAAGTCACAATATTATAAGAAAACTTTACAATGTTGGCAACATTATAATAATAATCGGAATTTTACTTGGCAAAATGATGACAAAAGTCATCTTTTTACTCAAAAAATGTCACCATTTTACAAGAACAACAAAAAATACGGTGATAAAAGGCAGAATTGGATATGACAAATGTCACCATTTTGCATTAAAAATAAATCATTTTACATAAAATAGTAATAATTTTATTAAAAAAAATGTCACTACTTTACAAGAACAACAAAAAAATTGGCAATACTGTGATAAAAGTCATAATTTTATATGACAAATGTCACCATTTTGCATTAAAAATAAATAATTTTACATAAGAAAAGTAACAATTTTACGAGGAAATATTGCAATATTACAGAAACAAAAATAATATGTGACTGTGTAAACAAAGCGATGTCCCCATTAAGTAAGCATTGCGAGAACACACACACACACACACATACATGTCTTGGCTACTTAGTGTGGACCCACGTTTGGTTAGTAGGTTGTGAGGGCCCCCCTTTCCACTATAGCTAGAATGATGAAAAATATATATCTAGCATTGCGAGAACACACACACACACACACACACACACACACACACACACACACACACACACACACACACACACACACACACACATTCTTGTACTTGTTCACTTCTTGATACTTCCGAAAAATGCCTACCTCTTTAGGACCACCCTTTCTCGATATATAAAGATTAGTATTTACAACATTAATAATATATACATACTATGCAAATATAAAAACGCTTGTTGTGAAAAATGAGTTGGAATCTCACAAGAAAAAGTATTAGAATAAAAGTCGTAATTTTACTCAACGCAAGTCAACATCTTAGAAGAAAAACTGAACATTTGTGCAATATTATGATAAAAGTTAGAATTTTACACAACAACAGTCACAACTTTACAAGAAAAGCTTAACATTTTGGCAATTTTATGAAAAGAGTCGTAATTTTACTCGACAAAAGTCACAATTTTTTAAGAAAACTTTAAAATGTTGGCAACATTATAATAATAATCGGAATTTTACTTGGCAAAATGATGACAAAAGTCATCTTTTTACTCAAAAAATGTCACCATTTTACAAGAACGACAAAAAATACTGTGATAAAAGTCAGAATTGGATATGACAAATGTCACCATTTCGCATTAAAAATAAATCCATCCATCCATCCATTTTCTACCGCTTGTCCCTTTTTGGGGTCGCTGGAGCCTATCTCAGCTGCATTTTACATAAAATAGTAATAATTTTACTCAAAAAAATTTCACTATTTTACAACAAAAAAATTGGCAATACTGTGATAAAAGTCATAATTTTATATGACAAATGTCACCATTTTGCATTAAAAATAAATAATTTTACATAAGAAAAGTAACAATTTTACGAGAAAATATTGCAATATTACAGAAACAAAAAGAATATGTGACTGTGTAAACAAAGCAATGTCCCCATTAAGTAAGCATTGCGAGAACACACACACACACACACACACACACGCGCATACATGTCTTGCCTACTTTGTGTGGACCCACGTTTGGTTAGTAGGTTGTGAGGGCCCCCCTTTCCACTATAGCTAGAATGATGAAAAATATATATCTAGCACTAGATGGGAGTAGAGGGTTGCAAACTCACTTCAGAATGCAAAACACACAAAGTAAAAACATTTTTTTACTTCTGTAGTTGTGAGGACCGACCGCTGTTGCTAGGTAGATTTGACCATACACACGCATAGTAATAAGTTCTGTGAGTTGGCCATTTTTAAGGATAGCAAAGTACTCAATGACACACACACACACACACACACACACACACACACACACACACACACACACACACACACACACACACACACACACACACACACACACACGCACACAAACCACCTCCTTTTTCTTCCTTTTATCCATCTATTCTTTCCTTGGATTCTATTCAAACAAGCAGCAAAAATGCCGATATGTTTTTCTTCTCCACCCTTTGTTCTGTTTGCACTCCCTTACTTGTTTTTCTTCTCCTCCCCAGTGCGTCTGTTAGCTTTCTTTGTTCACGTCGAACAGGGAGACTCAATCCACACCAAGGTCACATTGACCTGAAAGAGAAAGGAAAAAAAAAAGACAGGGGTAGTGAGTGAAGTCCCGAAACATGTTCATATGATGATGACATATCTGATATATTCCTTTAATGTCACATTCATGTATACATTCCACTGTTGTATAGGCACCTTGCTCTGTAATATACTTCAGAAGTTATTTACATTTTGTGCTTTGAGCTCTACTCAGTCCTGTTACCTTAACACAGGGGTGTCAAAAGTGTAGCCCGGGGGGCCCATTTGTAGCTCAAAGCATTTTTTTTTTTTTACGTGGCACATGCTAAAAACATCACGACTAAATAAAAAGGAAGAAATATACATAAGAAGTTACATTACACAAAGAGAAAACAGGTGTAAATTAGCAAAAACAAGTTGAAATGTTGACAGTAGTTACACAAAGCTGACACGGTTGTTTTTATTTTTGTTCAAAAATGCTATATTATACTACAAACCCCGTTTCCATATGAGTTGGGAAATTGTGTTAGATGTAAATATAAACGGAATATTTGCAAATTTTTGCAAATAATAATTAACTTAGAATTTCATGGCTGCAACATGTGCCAAAGTAGTTGGGAAAGGGCATGTTCACCACTGTGTTACATGACCTTTCCTTTTAACAACACTCAATAAACAATTGGGAACTGAGGAAACTACAGTTGGCACAGTACAGTAAACTGACAAAGTTAATATTTAAACATTTAACATTTCTAACAATTTTGAACAGAAATAGTTCATGCACATTTAGATAAATTCTTCAAAATTACAATAAAACATTTTTTTGCCGGGGGCCGGGCTGTATATATGTACATTAATTGACTGAAAGAGCACGCACTTGGCGCGATGATGTCATGTTATCCATGGAAAAATGCATTTTTAGACTATATGATTTAACTGAGCGGCTAGGAGACCCCGAGAGTAACAAGCGGTTGCCTTGTTGCCTTTCCATTAAGAAATATAAACTAGTTTTTAGTATAAGTTTGCTGGTTTCAAGAATTTTAATGCCGAGCACATATCATACCTGCCAACTTTTGAAATCAGAAAAACCTAGTAGCCAGGGTCCAGGGGCCGCAGGCCCCGGTAGGTCCAGGACAAAGTCCTGGTGGGGGGTTCAGGCTTCGCCCCCCGACGCAAAATGATTATTAGCATTCAGACAGGTTAAAATGTTGCTAAAACCATCACTTTTCTATCAGTCACAGTGACTTTTCAAAACAATAATATTACAGCAAAAATCATATGGGTTGATTGACATGTTTATTCTGTAAGCTAACTTCAATAGTTTGAAATTATTTTTGACAGTTAATGCCAGTTATCCTGTCAACCTTTCACAAGACTTCAATTTGTTAATTGAAAGTATAAACACTTTTTACAGTAAACAAATGGTAAAACAGTACTGGTGTCATTATTAACTTTCTGTCCAAGCTTGTATAATCTACTGCCTTGTTCAATTGTAAAAAATATTCTGTGCCTAAAATTCACATTTCTATCACAATTATCATACTGTAAACATGGTAAGCTAACTTCATTAAAATTAATAGTCCTGTCAATAGCATGGAATTACAATTCAAATGTAGTTTTTTTGTAAGCCTTTCAAAAGAATTCAAAACATGAAAAATTAATGAAAATTAATTTAAGCCATCAGACACTTGAAAAGTGGCACATCACATCTCTAATGTAATCATTTTAACTTTTCAACAGAAATAGCACTGCAAAAATATTAAGGACATACTTCTGTATTTTGGTAGTTATGCTGTCAACATTTAACAAGATTTCTTCAACTTGGACTTGAAAGCATAAATAGTATAAACACTTTTAACAGTATAACAGTACTAAACAATTCCAATAGATAACATTGGTGTCATTACCTTTTTGTGGCTAAAATCCGAAAAACGTTGAAAGTTTTCCACTTGTATCGCTAGCAACGGCATTAGACTTGTGTTTTTTTGTCCCAACGTGGTCTTTTACATCGCTATTTCCTCCGTGTCCGATCGAAAAATCTTGTCTGCACAAGGTGCAATTCGCGTAGTTTTCACCCTTTTTGGAACGGATAATTATTCCCGGATAGGCTTTTGAATATTCTTCACGGAATGACTGCAGTTTTCTTTTCGGTTTAAGACTCGTTTGCGATTTTTCTCCGGCTGATTCCATGATCGTTCGCTCGTTTGGAAACAATGGCAACTGGTGCCTCGTGCTTGGCAGCGGTGCTATAAATAGCCTCGCGCATTTAAAAAAAATTTTTTTTTTAAATTAATGAAAAACCTTATTTTTTATCACTGCAACCGTAACCCGGAATAGGTTGATGAAAACCGTACTAATTACGGGAAAACCGGAGTAGTTGGCAGGTATGACATATCATTATGTCAAGATAATGGCACTAGCGTTTACTTCATTTAAGAATATTTTTCAACATATTGAGAAAAAAGGTATTTTCTTTTCTACCAAGAAAAGTGCACTTGTTATTAGTGAGAATATACTTATTTTAAGGTATTTTTGGGGTTCATTGAGGTTAGCTAATTTTACTTGTTTTGGAAAGTCTTGACAAGCCAAATTTTCTTGTTCTATCGGCAGATAATTTTGCTTAGTTCAAATAAAACACCCCTCATTTTTGTATTATTTTTTTCTTGTTTTTGAACACTGACTTTTTGCAGTGTGTTGAGTAAAACATGCTTGAAACTAGAATATCAAGTGTTGCAAAGCTGTGTCATCAACACTCACAAGTATAAAACTACTTTTTTAAAGTAACAATTTCTTCCTTCAAGCATGAAAAAAAAACAAAAAACTATATATATCATTTAAGAATATTTTTCAACATATTGAGAAAAAAGGTCTTTTCTTTTCTACCAAGAAAAGTGCACTTGTTATTAGTGAGAATATACTTATTTTAAGCTATTTTTGGGTTCATTGAAGTTAGCTAATTTTACTTGTTTTGGAAAGTCTTGACAAGCCACATTTTCTTGTTCTATTGGCAGATAATTTTGCTAAGTTCAAATAAAATACCCCTCATTTTTGTATTTTTTCTTTCTTGTTTTTGAACACTGACTTTTTGCAGTGTGGGACAAGCAGTAGAAAATGGATAGATGGCACTTTTTCGTCACTTATTGTTTGTCTTTGGTACACTAATGTGTATATTATAGGCCATTGGTTATTTGTTTTATTTTTGCAGAAACATATATCTATTGTTATACTGCTCTTTTTCTCTTTGGTATGAACATTATTATGTAAAGTCGAAGTTATTCACTGCAAAAAGTCAGTGTTCAAAAACAAGAAAAAAAAAAAAAAAAGAGGGGTATTTAATTTGAACTAAGCAAAATTATCTGCCAATTGAACAAGAAAATTTGGCTTGTCAAGACTTTCCAAAACAAGTAAAATTAGCTAACCTCACTGAACCAAAAAATACCTTAAAATAAGTATATTCTCACTAATAACAAGTGCACTACTATATGAGTACGTATTGTTTTTGAACACTGACTTTTTGCAGTGTATAAATCTAAGACATGTTTATTATCAGATTTAGAGTTCAAAATATAGACATTTAAATACTTTTTGAGACAAGCAAATGGCACCGATTCGGATTAAGCAGAGACAGAACACGTGGACAGCCAATCATACACCTGAGTTGAGCTTGCAAAGATCAATATGGATGGTAAATATTAGCAATAAAGAGAAGCCTCTTGCTCGTTCAAAAGTAGAGGAAAAGAAAAATCGTATATTTACACTTCAAAGTCGACAAAGCTGAATTAGGTCACACAAACCATGACACATATGCTGGAACCCTTAAGGCTGACACACACTGGATCCAAGAGTCCACACAGCACATCATATAACTAAGTGTGTAGGTATGCTCATGAGTAGAGACCAGGATCAGAACCACGTCAACATCAGTCACAATAGGAGCGCCAAAGGCCTTGCAGATACTGCCAGTAACATATGTGCTGGCTTGGGTTACACAGAGGCGGCCAACAGAGCTCTGACACCATCACACTTCACTCATTAAAGTCCATAAACAAACTACTGGAACTCAAGCTTAAATGGCATTGTGATGTATCGACTATAAATATAGATGAGGTTTCAGTGATGAAAATGTAATAAAATAACAATTGTGCAAAGACCGAGTCATAACAAACCAAATTCTAACCTTTAAAAAACCCTCAGATACCAAATTCCCCTGCGAAAAGGAAAGAAATCGCAAATATTGGATGTGCCCATAAAAATGCTTATTTTTGACACTTCAAACCAGGGGTGTCAAACTCCTTTTCATGGAGGGCCCTGGGCGACTGGTGCCATGGACGTCCAGTGGATCTAGCATAATAGTGTGAGTCCAGTCCATAGTGGATCTAACATAATAGTGAGAGTCCAGTCCATAGTGGATCTAACATAATAGTGAGAGTCCAGTCCATAGTGGATCTAACATAATAGTGAGAGTCCAGTCTATAGTGGATCTAACATAATAGTGAAAGTCCAGTCCATAGTGGATCTAACATATTAGTGTGAGAGTCCAGTCCATAGTGGATCTAACATAGAAGTGAGAGTTCAGTCCATAGTGGATCTAACATAGAAGTGAGAGTTCAGTCCATAGTGGATCTAACATAATAGTGAAAGTCCAGTCCATAGTGGATCTAACATAATAGTGTGAGAGTCCAGTCCATAGTGGATATAACATAATAGTGAGATTCCAGTCTATAGTGGATCTAACATAATAGTGAGATTCCAGTCCATAGTGGATCTAACATAATAGTAAGAGTCTATTCCATAGTGGATCTAACATAATAGTGAGAGTCCAGTCTATAGTGGATCTAACATAATAGTAAGAGTTCAGTCCATAGTGGATCTAACATAATAGTGAGAGAGTCCAGTCCATAGTGGATCTAACATAATAGTGAGAGTCCAGTCCATAGTGGATCTAACATAATAGTGTGAGAGTCCAGTCTATAGTGGATATAACATAATAGTGAGAGTCCAGTCCATAGTGGATCTAACATACTAGTGAGAGTCCAGTCCATAGTGGATCTAACATAATAGTGAGAGTCCAGTCCATAGTGAATCTAACCAAATAGTGAGAGTCCAGTCCATAGAGGATCTAACATAATAGTGAGAGTCCAGTCCATAGTGGATCTAACATAATAATGTGAGAGTCCAGTCCATAGTGGATCTAACATAATAGTGAGAGTCCAGTCCATAGTGGATATAACATAATAGTGAGATTCCAGTCCATAGTGGATCTAACATAATAGTGAGAGTCCAGTCCATAGTGGATCTAACATAATAGTGAGATTCCAGTCTATAGTGGATCTAACATAATAGTGTGAGAGTCCAGTCCATAGTGGATCTAACATAATAGTGTGAGAGTCCAGTCCATAGTGGATCTAACATAATAGTGAGAGTCCAGTCCACAGTGGGTCTAACATAATAGTGAGAGTCCAGTCCATAGTGGATCTAACATAATAGTGAGATTCCAGACTATAGTGGATCTAACATAATAGTGAGAGTCCAGTCTATAGTGGATCTAACATAATAGTGAGAGTCCAGTCCATAAAGGATCTAACATAATAGTGAGAGTCCAGTCCATAGTGGATCTAACATGATATTGTGAGAGTCCAGTCCATAGTGGATCTAACATAATAGCGAGAGTCCAGTCCATAGTGGATCTAACATAATAGTGAGAGTCCAGTCCATAGTGGATCTAACATAATAGTGAAAGTCCAGTCCATAGTGGATCTAACATAATAGTGTGAGAGTCCAGTCCATAGTGGATCTAATATAGAAGTGAGAGTCCAGTCCATAGTGGATCTAACATAATAGTGTGAGAGTCCAGTTCATAGTGGATCTAACATAATAGTGAGAGTCCAGTCCATAGTGGATCTAACATAATAGTGAGAGTCCAGTCCATAGTGGATCTAACATGGTATTGTGAGAGTCCAGTCCATAGTGGATCTAACATAATAGTGTGCGAGTCTAGTCCATAGTGGATCTAACATGATATTGTGAGAGTCCAGTCCATAGTGGATCTAACATAATAGTGTGAGAGTCCAGTCTATAGTGGATACAACATAATAGTGAGAGTCCAGTCCATAGTGGATCTAACATACTAGTGAGAGTCCAGTCCATAGTGGATCCAACATAATAGTGAGAGTCCAGTCCATAGTGAATCTAACAAAATAGTGAGAGTCCAGTCCATAGAGGATCTAACATAATAGTGAGAGTCCAGTCCATAGTGGATCTAACATAATAATGTGAGAGTCCAGTCCATAGTGGATCTAACATAATAGTGAGAGTCCAGTCCATAGTGGATCTAACATAATAGTGAGAGTCCAGTCCATAGTGGATCTAACATAATATTGTGAGAGTCCAGTCCATAGTGGATCTAACATAATAGTGTGAGAGTCCAGTCCATAGTGGATCTAACATAATATTGTGAGAGTCCAGTCCATAGTGGATCTAACATAATAGTGAGATTCCAGTCTATAGTGGATCTAACATAATAGTGAGAGTCCAGTCCATAGTGGATCTGACATAATAGTGTGAGAGTCCAGTCCATAGTGGATCTAACATAATAGTGAGAGTCCAGTCCATAGTGGATCTAACATAATAGTGAGAGAGTCCAGTCCATAGTGGATCTAACATAATAGTGTGAGAGTCCAGTCCATAGTGGATCTAACATAATAGTGAGAGTGCAGTCCATAGTGGATCTAACATAATAGTGAGAGTGCAGTCCATAGTGGATCTAACATAATAGTGAGAGTCCAGTCCATAGTGGATCTAACATAATAGTGAGAGTCCAGTCCATAGTGGATCTAACATAACAGTGAGAGTCCAGTCCATAGTGGATCTAACATAATAGTGAGAGTCCAGTCCATAGTGGATCTAACATAATAGTGAGAGTCCAGTCCATAGTAGATCTAACATAATAGTGAGAGAGTCCAGTCCATAGTGGAGCTAACATAATAGTGAGAGTCCAGTCCATAGTGGATCTAACATAATAGTGTGAGAGTCCAGTCCATAGTGGATCTAACATAATAGTGTGAGAGTCCAGTCCATAGTGGATCTAACATAATAGCGATAGTCCAGTCCATAGTAGATCTAACATAATAGTGAGAGTCCAGTCCATAGTGGATCTAACATAATAGTGAGAGTGCAGTCCATAGTGGATCTAACATAATAGTGAGAGTGCAGTCCATAGTGGATCTAACATAATAGTGAGAGTCCAGTCCATAGTGGATCTAACATAATAGTGAGAGTCCAGTCCATAGTGGATCTAACATAACAGTGAGAGTCCAGTCCATAGTGGATCTAACATAATAGTGAGAGTCCAGTCCATAGTGGATCTAACATAATAGTGAGAGTCCAGTCCATAGTAGATCTAACATAATAGTGAGAGAGTCCAGTCCATAGTGGAGCTAACATAATAGTGAGAGTCCAGTCCATAGTGGATCTAACATAATAGTGTGAGAGTCCAGTCCATAGTGGATCTAACATAATAGTGTGAGAGTCCAGTCCATAGTGGATCTAACATAATAGCGATAGTCCAGTCCATAGTAGATCTAACATAATAGTGAGAGTCCAGTCCATAGTGGATCTAACATAATATTGTGAGAGTCCAGTCCATAGTGGATCTAACATAATAGTGTGAGAGTCCAGTCCATAGTGGATCTAACATAATATTGTGAGAGTCCAGTCCATAGTGGATCTAACATAATAGTGAGATTCCAGTCTATAGTGGATCTAACATAATAGTGAGAGTCCAGTCCATAGTGGATCTGACATAATAGTGTGAGAGTCCAGTCCATAGTGGATCTAACATAATAGTGAGAGTCCAGTCCATAGTGGATCTAACATAATAGTGAGAGAGTCCAGTCCATAGTGGATCTAACATAATAGTGTGAGAGTCCAGTCCATAGTGGATCTAACATAATAGTGAGAGTGCAGTCCATAGTGGATCTAACATAATAGTGAGAGTGCAGTCCATAGTGGATCTAACATAATAGTGAGAGTCCAGTCCATAGTGGATCTAACATAATAGTGAGAGTCCAGTCCATAGTGGATCTAACATAACAGTGAGAGTCCAGTCCATAGTGGATCTAACATAATAGTGAGAGTCCAGTCCATAGTGGATCTAACATAATAGTGAGAGTCCAGTCCATAGTAGATCTAACATAATAGTGAGAGAGTCCAGTCCATAGTGGAGCTAACATAATAGTGAGAGTCCAGTCCATAGTGGATCTAACATAATAGTGTGAGAGTCCAGTCCATAGTGGATCTAACATAATAGTGTGAGAGTCCAGTCCATAGTGGATCTAACATAATAGCGATAGTCCAGTCCATAGTAGATCTAACATAATAGTGAGAGTCCAGTCCATAGTGGATCTAACATAATAGTGAGAGTGCAGTCCATAGTGGATCTAACATAATAGTGAGAGTGCAGTCCATAGTGGATCTAACATAATAGTGAGAGTCCAGTCCATAGTGGATCTAACATAATAGTGAGAGTCCAGTCCATAGTGGATCTAACATAACAGTGAGAGTCCAGTCCATAGTGGATCTAACATAATAGTGAGAGTCCAGTCCATAGTGGATCTAACATAATAGTGAGAGTCCAGTCCATAGTAGATCTAACATAATAGTGAGAGAGTCCAGTCCATAGTGGAGCTAACATAATAGTGAGAGTCCAGTCCATAGTGGATCTAACATAATAGTGTGAGAGTCCAGTCCATAGTGGATCTAACATAATAGTGTGAGAGTCCAGTCCATAGTGGATCTAACATAATAGCGATAGTCCAGTCCATAGTAGATCTAACATAATAGTGAGAGTCCAGTCCATAGTGGATCTAACATAACAGTGAGAGTCCAGTCCATAGTGGATCTAACATAATAGTGTGCATGGACATTGGGACTTCACATGTAGGTGTGAAAATCCCCAAAAGATTAACTATTTGACTAATTTAGTGCATGGAACCGTAGTCAACGTGACCGAGAACCTAAACTGGGGCGAAAACATCACCAAGTAGGTGAAGAAAGTCCAGCAGAGATTTTACTTCTTGAGCATACTGCGGCGAAATAACATCCCTCAAAAAAAACTGCCGGTGGCCTTCTACCGCTGCTCTACCGCTCCAGAGGGTCGTTAAAGTTGCCCAGAGGATAACTGCAACCCCCCCCCTCTCCTCTAGGAGAACTATACAGTTTGCGCTACATTAATATGGCAGTAAAAATAATAAAGGACAAGTCACACCCTGGTCACAGACTTGTTGAACTGCTGCCATCAAGCAGACGATATAGAGCAGAAAAAACAAAAACCAGCAGACTGAAAAAAAAGTTTTTTTCCTACCTCTCTCAACCAGTTAAATTCTGCTAAATCTGTTTAAAACAATTGTGGAATGGAGACGGCCAAATGTTTCTGTTCTGGAATACCTGAACTCATGTTAATCCATGCAGTGTGGTAATGTGCAACATATTGGATGTGAGGAAGTGTTTCTTTGACTTTTTAAGACTATTTATATTTTTACTATTTATACTCAATATAGGTCATCAAATCTCAGCAACAAGCTGTAATATCTTACTGAGATCATTTAGGACCAAAACACTTAAAACAAGTAAAACACTCTAACATAAAATCTGCTTAGTGAGAAGAATTATCTTATCAGACAGAAAATAAGCAAATATCACACTTATTTGAGATATTTCATCTTACTTAGATTTCAGTTTTTGCAGTGTATAAGTATAAGCGCAGGTATTGCCATCTTTCCAGGTGGGTGTTGGGCAGCCATGCTTTAGTCAAAACAAGTCTGCACCGTGCAACGTGCTTCGCTCTATGTACCAGAGGTACTACTCGAGGGCAGTAGAGCATCCCAAAATGTAGGACAGCCTTTGCCCAATCTGCTTTCTTGTCAAAGAAAAAGCTCCCATCTGAGCTGCGACCTTGAATTCACTCACTCCCTTTGCAGGAAAAGCAAAAACATGTTTTTTAGACAACCTGAGGCGTACTCACTTGTGGTTTAAGTTCATTATTGGGATTTTTTAATGTGATTAAGTTGTACTGTATGCACAATGAAAAGTGTACATCCTCAGAAATAATACTGGTTGGGACTGGAGGGGTTGACCACCCCGAAGACAATTCATTTTGCCTTCTGGGGTTTTATTTACTACAATATTTACCGTATTTTTTTCGGAGTATAAGTCGCTCCGGAGTATAAATCGCACTGGCCGAAAATGCATAATAAAGAAGGAAAAAAAACATATATAAGTTGCACTGGAGTATGATAAAAGCCAACACCAAGAATAGACATTTGAAAGGCAATTTAAAATAAATAAAGAATAGTGAACAACAGGCTGAATAAGTGTACGTTATATGAGGCATAAATAACCAACTGAGAACGTGCCTTGTATGTTAAAGGGGAACATTATCACAATTTCAGAAGGGTTAAAACCATTAAAAATCAGTTCCCAGTGGCTTATTTTATTTTTCAAAGTTTTTTTCAAAATTTTACCCATCACGCAATATCCCTAAAAAAAGCTTCAAAGTGCCTGATTTTAACCATCGTTATATACACCCGTCCATTTTCCTGTGATGTCACATAGTGAAGCCAACACAAACAAACATGGCGCATAGAACAGCAAGCTATAGCGACATTAGCTCGGATTCAGACTCGGATTTCAGCGGCTTAAGCGATTCAACAGATTACGCATGTATTGAAACGGATGGTTGTAGTGTGGAGGCAGGTAGCGAAAACGAAATTGAAGAAGAAACTGAAGCTATTGAGCCATATCGGTTTGAACCGTATGCAAGCGAAACCGACGAAAACGACACGACAGCCAGCGACACGGGAGAAAGCGAGGACGAATTCGGCGATCGCCTTCTAACCAACGATTGGTATGTGTTTGTTTGGCATTAAAGGAAACTAATAACTATGAACTAGGTTTACAGCATATGAAATACATTTGGCAACAACATGCACTTTGAGAGTGCAGACAGCCCAATTGTCATCAATTAATATATTCTGTAGACATACCCTCTTCCGCGCTCTTTTCCTGAAAGCTGATCTGTCCAGTTTTGGAGTTGATGTCAGCAGGCCAGGGAAGCTAGGGTCGATATTCTTCTCTTGACAGTGTGAGCCAAGACATCCAGGGGGTTTAGCTCGCTCGTCTGCGGGAACAAACTGCCGCCATTGCTTGCCGTGTTACCGAGGTCCTTTGTCCCTGAATTGCTCACACACTCCGGCAGATTCAATGGGGGTCTGGCGGCAGATTTCTTTGACTTTATCGTTGGAAATGCATCTGCTTTGAGTGTCGCAGGATATCCACACATTCTTGCCATCTCTGTCGTAGCATAGCTTTCGTCGGTAAAGTGCGCGGAACAAACGTCCAATTTCTTGCCACTTTCGCATCTTTGGGCCACTGGTGCAACTTGAATCCGTCCCTGTTCGTGTTGTTACACCCTCCGACAACACACCGACGAGGCATGATGTCTCCAAGGTACGGAAAACAGTCGAAAAAACGGAAAATAACAGAGCTGATTTGACCCGGTGTTTGAGAAAATGGCGGGTTGCTTCCCGATGTGACGTCATCGCTCCGAGAGCGAATAATAGAAAGGCGTTTAATTCGCCAAAATTCACCCATTTAGAGTTTGGAAATCGGTTAAAAAAATATATGGTCTTTTTTCTGCAACATCAAGGTATATATTGACGCTTACATAGGTCTGGTGATAATGTTCCCCTTTAATAGGAAAACCAGTAGGAAAGAAAGGTCCAAGTCCATAACGAACGACATATATTACCTGAATAAGAAATGTTATCGGAAATATCAATGTAGAACTCACACATGGGGCAGACGACAAAGAAGACTGGAAAGCCCTGATCATCCATGCCTGCAAACAGGCCTGATACTCCATGATGACTTAATTAGAAGGCACAGACAACACACGGATGTTTTTAGAAATGATTGCTGTTACGATATACTGTATGATGTCAATAGGATTTTGTTAGTTAACCCTTGTGTAATGTTCATATTGTTGCTACTCAGCCAGCGTTTGTGGGTCTGATGGACCCGTTGCTTTTTGTGGCTTTTAATGCCTCAGAATCAAACACTTTTATGTTAAAATACTGAACAGATGTTTACCTTATCCCAATAAACATCTTCTCAGTATTTTAACATACAAGTGTTTGATTGTGAGGCATTAAAAGCCACAAAATGCAACGGGTCCATCAGACCCACAAACGCTGGCTGAGTAACAACAATATGAACGTTGCACGGAAAATTTGTCTGCCAGTTTCTGCATCCCACAGGGATTCTTCTTTTGTGGTTCCCACACAAGGTTGCAACATTGTTTGTCAACACTGTCTGCTCTCATTTTCTCGCACATTTTGACCCTCTGATGATCGGATTGCAGTTTATTTTGGGTTTTGATTCACTTGTGGTTTAAGTTCTGCTTCTGCACCCCTGTTTGGTGTTTCTTGGTTGTCATGGGTGCTGATTATTTTCACCTGCCTCTGATTAGTGTTCGGGACGCTCACCTGCTGCCGGGCACTAATCAGAGAGCGATTTCGTTCTGGCTTTGGCCACACTCAGTCTGGTGCTTTTGTTTGGTTAATGCAACTGTTACGTTGGTTCCCTACGGTTTTTCTTGCGCTAAGTCCCGTCTTACTGTTCCTTGTTAGTCGTGATGGGTCCGGCAACACCAATGCATCAGCGCATGCGTCGAGCTCGTAGAGCAAAACCCTGTGTCGGTGCGCGTACCGCTTTTAGAAAGTCACGTGACCGATCATGAGCTGTTTCGGTCACGCGACCGATATGCAAATTGTGTCGCACTCCCGCCTCCTCTGTGCCCTGTGAGCGGGTCTTTTCTACAGCCGGAGAAATAATAACTAAGAAGAGAAATCGTCTAAAATTGAATACGTTGGAAAAACTGTTGTTTTTTTTAGATAAAAATGTGTAAAAAAAATAAAAATAAAATATTCCCAGTCCACAAGCATCCTCATTCACAACACGTTCTCTTAGATTTCCATGTTATGATACATGTTCACATTATTTACTGACTGTATCTGAAAAAGATATGATATATTTTTATTTAAATGAAATACAGTGACTTGGTTTTTATTATTGTATATACTAGGTCAGGGGTCGGCAACCCGCGGCTCCGGAGCCGCATGCGGCTCTTTGATCACTCTGATGCGGCTCAGCTGCATACTTGCCGACCCCCCCGATTTTCCCGGGAGACTTCCGGATTTCAGTGCCTCTCTCAGAAAATTCCCGGGATTAATATTCTCCGATTTTCACCCTTACAATGATAATAGCATTTAGCACCCTCTACAATCTGTATTAATAGCGTGCCAGCCCAGCCTCTTGTTATATGCATCTTCTGCTTGCACACGTAAGTGACAGCAAGGCATACTTGGTCAACAGCCACACAGGTTACACTGACGGTGGCCATATAAAACAACTTTAACACTCTTACTAATAATGCGCCACACTTTGAACCAAAACCAAACAAGAATGACAAACACATTTCGGGAGAACATCTGCACCTTAACACAACATAAACGCAACAGAACAAATACCCAGAATCCCATGCAGCCCTGACTCTTCCGGGCTACATTATACACCCCTGCTACCACCAAACCCCGGCCCCACCCCAACCCTGCTCCACCCCAACCCTGCTCCCTCACACATCAACCCCCCCATCAGTATATATTATATACGGTATATACACTATATTGCCAAAAGTATTTGGCCACCTGCCTTGACTCACATATGAACTTGAAGTGCCATCCCATTCCTAACCCATAGGGTTCAATATGATGTCAGTCCACCTTTTGAAGCTGTTACAGCTTCAACTCTTCTGGGAAGGCTGTCCACAAGGTTGCGGAGTGTGTTTATAGGACTTTTTGATCATTCTTCCAAAAGTGCATTGGTGAGGTCACACACTGATGTTGGTCGAGAAGGCCTGGCTCTCAGTCTCTGTTCTAATTCATCCCAAAGGTGTTCTATTAGCATTAGCGGGTTCAGGTCAGGACTCTGTGCAGGCCAGTCAAGTTCATCCACACCAGACTCTGTCATCCATATCTTTATGGCATTGGTGCACAGGCATGTTGGAAGAGGAAGGGGTCCGCCCCACAAGGTTGGGAGCATGGAATTGTCCAAAATGTTTTGGTATCCTTGAGCATTCAAAGTTCCTTTCACTGGAACTAAGGTGCTAAGCCCAACTTCTGAAAAACAACCTCACTCCAAAACTTCTCCTCCACCAAATTTCACACTCGGCACAATGCAGTCCGAAATATACCGTTCTCCTGGCAACCTCCAAACCCACACTCGTCCATCAGATTGCCAGATGGATAAGCGTGATTCATCACTCCAGAGAAGGCGTTTCCACAGCTCTAGAGTCCAGTGGCAACGTGCTTTACACCACTGCATCCGACGCTTTGCATTGGACTTGGTGATGTATGGTTTAGATGCAGCTGCTCGGCCATGGAAACCCATTCCAGGAAGCTCTCTGCATACTGTACGTGGGCTAAGGTCACATGAAGTTTGGAGCTCTGTAGCAACTGACTTTGCAGAAAGTCGGTTGAGGTGGGCGGGGTTTGTAGCGGGGGTGTATAATGTAGCCCGGAAAAGTTAGGGCTGCATGGGATTCTGGGTATTTGTTCTGTTGTGTTTATGTTGTGTTACGGTGCAGATGTTCTCCCGAAATGTGTTTGTCATTCTTGTTTGGTGTGGGTTCACAGTGTGGCGCATTATTAGTAAGAGTGTTAAAGTTTTTTTATACCGCCACCGTCAGTGAAACCTGTGTGGTTGTTGATCAAGTATGCCTTGCTGTCACTTACGTGAGCAAGTGTGGCTGGGCCGGTACGCTAGTTGTAGTGGGCGCTAAATGCTGTACGATCGAGAGAACATTTGCTCTGAAATTCGTAGTCTGCCGGAAAAATCGGGAGGATTGACAAGTATGACGCTGTCTAGCGCCATTCATATAAAACCCGCGGGCCGCACTAACATTCAGTTTTCATATTAAGGTGCTGGCCGCGTGTCTGAGACCCTTGCTTTATACATAGCACAAAGCACAAAAAAAAAACTTTGCAGTGTTATTTCAATTTAAATTTCAAAAGATTTTTGTGGCTCCCATTGTTTTCTTTAATTTGTGAAACTGGTCAAAATGGCTCTTTAGACTGGTAAAGGTTGCCGACCCCTGTACTAGGTCATAAAATCAGTGTCAGTTGAGTCGGTCCATAGGTTGCCTGTAGGGATTTGTAAATGTCCAGCAGATGTCAGTATTTAGTGACACAGTATCGACACAGTATCAGTACAGTTTTGCAATGTGTCGAAACGCTTCATGACGCCTCATCAACCCATCACTACCGTATTTTCCGCACTATTAGCCGCACCTAAAAACCACAAATTTACTCAAAAGCTGACAGTGCGGCTTATAACCCGGTGCGCTTTATATATGGATTAATATTAAGATTCATTTTCATAAAGTTTCGGTCTCGCAACTACGGTAAACAGCCGCCATCTTTTTTCCCCGTAGAAGAGGAAGTGCTTCTTCTTCTACGCAAGCAACCGCCAAGGTAAGCACCCGCCCCCATAGAAGAGGAAGCGCTTCTTCTTCTACTGTAAGCAACCACCCGCCCCCGTAGAAGAAGAAGAAGCGCGCGGATATTACGTTTCATTTCCTTTGTGTGTTTACATCTGTAAAGACCACAAAATGGCTCCTACTAAGCGACAGGTTTCCGGTTCATGAAAAGACGCAATCTCTCCATCCGCACACGGACTACTATTTCACAGCAACTGCCTAAAGACTTTCAAGAAAAGCTGGCTACTTTCCGTGCATATTGTAAAAACAAGATAGCTGAAAAAAAGATCCGGCCAGAGAACATTATCAACATGGACGAGGTTCCACTGACTTTTGATATTCCTGTGAACCGCACTGTGGATACAACGGGAGCACGTACGGTGAATATTCGCACCACAGGGAATGAGAAGTCATCCTTCACTGTGGTTCTAGCTTGCCATGCTAATGGCCAGAAACTTCCACCCATGGTGATATTCAAAAGGAAGACCTTGCCAAAAGAGACCTTTCCAGCCGGCGTCATCATAAAAGCTAACTCGAAGGGATGGATGGATGAAGAAAAGATGAGCGAGTGGTTAAGGTAAGTTTACGCGAAGAGGCCGGGTGGCTTTTTTCACGCAGCTCCGTCCATGTTGATATACGACTCCATGCGCGCCCACATCACGCTGGTTTTTAATATATTATTAAAGTTTGACTGACCTATCTGACTGTTTTTTTGACATTCCTTTAGCGCTGTTAGATGCGGCTTATAACACGGGGCGGCTTATAGGTGGACAAAGTTTTGAAATATGCCGTTCATTGAAGGCGCGGCTTATAACCCAGGGCGGCTTATGGTGCGGAAATTACGGTACTTGTTAGCTATTATGTTAGCTCCCCGTGCTATAGGCATTGCCCGTGCAATCGGCACGCTCTCCTCGTGTTTGCTTGCTTTGTTCGTTTTTGTACTTTTTTGAATGATTTATTGGAGTAAATCATTTCCTACCTGCACGCTGTCTCCGGAGTTCCTGCTGCTGAAGAACAATCCGTGTATCGTATAGTGTATGTTCATTCTTTCTACTCAATCCACAGACTTGCTGTACTTTTTTTGCATAATCCTGCCAGCTAAAAAGCCATGGGTGCTTTTGTACTTGTAGAAGTAAACAGATGCACCCCATCACATCACAGGCTTCATTTCTATTCCTGTTTGCAAAATGCAATATTTTGGTGCTCACTGAATATGCACACACGACTATGTGGCAGCGCGTTAGCCAACCCCGGTGGATTTTTCCTAAATAGTCAAGTTAGTCATCCAGCTTTTCCACTGGCTCCGTCCAGGAGAACACGGCCGCCAAAATGTTGAAACAACACATGTGCACACGCTCTTTGAAATATGCATTTGTCCACGCGTTCATAGCAGCACTGCAAAAACTGAAATCTAAGTAAGATTGAATATCTCAAATAAGGGTGATATTTGCTTATTTTCTGTCTGATAAGATAATTCTTCTCACTAAGCAGATTTTATGTTAGAGTGTTTTACTTGTTTTAAGTCTTTTGGTCCTAAATGATCTCAGTAAGATATTACAGCTTGTTGCTGAGATTTGATGACCTATATTGAGTAAAACATGCTTGAAACTAGAATATCAAGTGTTGCAAAGCTGTGTCATCAACACTCACAAGTATAAAACTACTTTTTTAAAGTCATAATTTCTTACTTCAAGCTTGAAAAAACCCCCAAAAGGTCTAATGTTTTTCTATCAAGAAAAGTGCACTTGTTATTAGTGAGAATATACTTATTTTAAGGTATTTTTGGGTTCATTGAAGTTAGCTAATTTTACTTGTTTTGGAAAGTCTTGACAAGCCAAATTTTCTTGTTCTATTGGCAGATAATTTTGCTTCGTTCAAATAAAATACCCCTCATTTTTGTATATTTTTTTTCTTGTTTTTGAGCACTGACTTTTTGCAGTGCAGCTTTGCAACAGTTGATATTCTAGTTTCAAGCGTGTTTTACTCAATATAGGTCATCAAATCTCAGCAACAAGCTGTAATATCTTACTGAGATCATTTAGGACACTTAAAACAAGTAAAACACTCTAACATAAAATCTGCTTAGTGAGAAGAATTATCTTATCAGACAGAAAATAAGCAAATATCACCCTTATTTGAGATATTTCATCTTATTTACCGTATTTTTCGGACTATAAGTCGCAGTTTTTTCCATAGTTTGGCCGGGGGTGCGACTTATACTCAGGAGCGACTTATGTGTGAAATTATTAACACATTACCGTAAAATATCAAGACCAGGGGTCGGCAACCCGCGGCTCCGGAGCCGCATGCGGCTCTTTGATCACTCTGATGCGGCTCAGCTGCGTACTTGCCGGCCACCCCAATTTTCCCGGGAGACTTCCGGATTTCAGTGCCTCTCGCAGAAAACTATCGGGATTAATATTCTCCGATTTTCACCCTGACAATAATAATAAGGCGTGCCATGATGGTACAGCATTTAGCACCCTCTACAATTTGTATTAACAGTGTGCCAGCCCGGCTTCTTGTTATATGCATCTTTTGCTTGCAAACGTAAAAGTGACAGCAAGGCATACTTGATCAACAGCCACACAGGTTACACTGACGGAGGCCATATAAAACAACTTTAACACTCTTACTAATAATGTGCCACACTTTGAACCAAAACCAAACAAGAATGACAAACACATTTCGGGAGAACATCTGCACCTTAACACAACATAAACACAACAGAACAAATACCCAGAATCCCATGCAGCCCTGACTCTTCCAGGCTACATTATACACCCCTGCTACCAACAACGCTGGCAAACTTGTCGTAGTGAGCGTTAAATGCTGTACCATCGCGGCACGTTCGAGAGAACAGTCACCCTGAAATTCGTAGTCTGCCGGAAAAATTGGGAGGGTTGACAAGTATGACGCTGTCAAGCGCTATTCATGTAAAACCCACGAGCCGCACTAACATTAAATTTTAATATTAAGGTGTGGGCCGCGTGTCTGAGACCCCTGGTTTATACATAGCACAAAGCAAAAAAAAAACTTTGTATGCAGTGTTATTTCATTTTAAACTTCAAAAGAATTTTGTGGCTCCCGTTGTTTTCTTTAATTTGTGAAACTGGTCAAAATGGCTCTTTGACTGGTAAAGGTTGCCGACCCCTGGGCTAGACGTATAAGATTTCATGGGATTTAGCGATTAGGAGTGACAGATTGTTTGGTAAACGTATAGCATGTTCTATATGTTATAGTTATTTGAATGACTCTTACCATAATATGTTACGTTAACATACCAGTTGGTTATTTATGCCTCATATAACGTACACTTATTCAGCCTGTTGTTCACTATTCTTTATTTATTTTAAATTGCCTTTCAAATGTCTATTCTTGGTGTTGAGTTTTATCAAATAAATTTCCCCAAAAAATGCAACTTATACTCCAGTGCGACTTATATATGTTTTTTTTCCTTCTTTATTATGCATTTTCGGCCGGTGCGACTTATACTCCGGAGCGACTTATACTCCAAAAAATACGGTAGATTTCAGTTTTTGCAGTGCATAATCAATAAAATAGTCAATAATCAATAAAACCAGTCATGACATTAGGTACAATCTAGAATAATCTCTTTTCCTCTTAGTCTATTTTTAAAACCCACTATGCTGGTGATTAAAGTAAAAATGCCCCTAACTTTTGTTTTATTTTTTTTCTTTGTTTTTGAACACTGACTTTTTGCAGTGAGGCTACTTTCAAAGTCGAGGTTGAAAGGCAGGTCTCGTTCAGAAGCAAGAACACCCAACACCCCGTCAAACACACACACATTCATTCATTCACACACCTCCAGCTGCCTTTTGCCTGCCTGTGTGTGTGTGTGTGTGTGTGTGGTGTGTGTGTGTGTGTGTGTGTGTTTGTTTGACAGGCAGCTCCGCAAAGGACTGTGAAGAACGCAGCATGTGAATCAGCAGTGACTAACGGTTTAAACCCGCACTTTCTGAGCTAATGGCGTGTGCTTACAGGTAGGAGGATGTGCAAATGTACATTTCTAACATAGGCTCCAGCTCTGATGATGTGTGCGTCTGCAGACATTATATGAGTCTTTGCCTGCTTGGCTCAATCCTGACAGCTCGGGCCTTTAATTGCATCGCGCCTAATTTGAGAATGTCGGAGCTGACGGCCCCCTGATGAGCTGAGCCGAAATGGAACGACTATGTACCCGCCACTTTTTTCCCAACGAGCCCCAACAGAAGCATAACTCCTTGTTCTGTTTGATCTCCGACATTGTCACGGAATGCTAATCAGAGAGGCGAGATTTGATTTCTTGTGCACGGAACAGTTCCTGTGCAGCAATCAATCAGTACCAGGACTGGAAGTAGCATGTTCAGTTCATCCATCCATCCATCCATCTTCTTCCCCTTATCCGAGGTCGGGTCGCGGGGGCAGCAGCCTAAGCAGGGAAGCCCAGACTTCCCTCTCCCCAGCCACTTCGTCCAGCTCTTCCTGTGGGACCCCGAGGCGTTCCCAGGCCAGCCGGGAGACATAGTCTTCCCAACGTGTCCTGGGTCTTCCCCGTGGCCTCCTACCGGTTGGACGTGCCCTAAACACCTCCCGAGGGAGGCGTTCGGGTGGCATCCTGACCAGATGCCCGAACCACCTCATCTGGCTCCTCTCGATGTGGAGGAGCAGCGGCTTTACTTTGAGCTCCTCCCGGATGGCAGAGCTTCTCACCCTATCTCTAAGGGAGAGCCCTGCCACCCGGCGGAGGAAACTCATTTCGGCCGCTTGTACCCGTGATCTTGTCCTTTCGGTCATAACCCAAAGCTCATGACCATAGGTGAGGATGGGAACGTAGATTTGCCGGTAAATTGAGAGCTTTGCCTTCCGGCTCAGCTCCTTCTTCACCACAACGGATCGATACAGCGTCCGCATTACTGAAGACGCTGCACCGTTCCTTCTGTCGATCTCACGATCCACTCTTCCCTCACTCGTGAACAAGACTCCGAGGTACTTGAACTCCTCCACTTGGGGCAAGATCTCCTCCCCAACCCGGAGATGGCACTCCACCCTTTTCCGGGCGAGAACCATGGACTCGTACTTGGAGGTGCTGATTCTCATCCCAGTCGCTTCACACTCAGCTGCGAACCGATCCAGTGAGAGCTGAAGATCCTGGCCAGATGAAGCCATCAGGACCACATCATCCGCAAAAAGCAGAGACCTAACCCTGCAGATACCAAACCAGATCCCTTCAACGCCTTGACTGCGCCTAGAAATTCTGTCCATAAAGGTTATGAACAGAATCGGTGACAAAGGGCAGCCTTGGCGGAGTCCAACCCTCACTGGAAACGTGTCCGACTTACTGCCGGCAATGCGGACCAAGCTCTGACACTGATCATACAGGGAGCGGACTGCCACAATCAGACAGTCCGATACCCCATACTCTCTGAGCACTCCCCACAGGACTTCCCGAGGGACACGGTCGAATGCCTTCTCCAAGTCCACAAAGCACATGTAGACTGGTTGGGCAAACTCCCATGCACCCTCAAGGACCCTGCCGAGAGTATAGAGCTGGTCCACAGTTCCACGACCAGGACGAAAACCACACTGTTCCTCCTGAATCCGAGGTTCGACTATCCGGCGTAGCCTCCTCTCCAGTACACCTGAATAGACCTTACCGGGAAGGCTGAGGAGTGTGATCCCACGATAGTTAGAACACACCCTCCGGTTCCCCTTCTTAAAGATAGGAACCACCACCCCGGTCTGCCAATCCAGTGGTACCGCCCCCGATGTCCACGCGATGCTGCAGAGTCAGTTCAGTTTCATGTTTACATGAAACTGAACTGAACTGAACATGTTCCATGTTCAGTTCAGTTTCAGTTTATTTGGAACGTGCATACGATACAATGCAATGCATCACACAATCCCAGTTGTTTCATTACAGCACGTCCGAAAAGGAGTAGGAAGAAGCAGAGCTTATTTAATCCTTGCCCCTTTTCATATTATAGTAATTGTATCCCATTTCCTTGCTCTCTGTAACAGAACAGTGAACTAGAGATGTCCGATAATATCGGGCTGCCGATATGATCGGCCGATAAATGCTTTAAAAATGTGATATCGGAAGTTATCGGTATCGGCTTCAAAAAGTAAAATGTATGACTTTTTAAAACGCCGCTGTACGTAGTGGTACACGGACGTAGGGAGAAGTACAGAGCGCCAGTAAACCTTAAAGGCACTGCCTTTGCGTGCCGGCCCAATCACATAATATCTACGGCTTTTCACACACACACAAGTGTCACACTGAGGGTGGCCGTATAAACAACTCTAACACTGTTACAAATATGCGCCACACTGTGAACCCACACCAAACAAGAATGACAAACACATTTCGGGAGAACATCCGCACCGTAACACAGCATAAACACAACAGAACAAATACCCAGAACCCCTTGCAGCGCTAACTCTTCCGGAATGCTACAATATACACCCCCCGCCCCCGCCCACCTCAACCTCCTCATGCTCTCTCAGGGAGAGCATGTCCCAAATTCCAAGCTGCTGTTTTGAGGCATGTTAAAAAAAAATAATGCACTTTGTGAGTTCAATAATAAATATGGCAGTGCCATGTTGGCATTTTTTTTGTCCATAACTTGAGTTGATTTATTTTGGAAAACCTTGTTACATTGTTTAATGCACCCAGCGGGGCATCACAACAAAATTAGGCATAATAATGTGTTAATTCCACGACTGTATATATCGGTATCGGAATCGGTAATTAAGAGTTGGACAATATCGGAATATTGGATATCAGCAAATTATCGGACATCTCTAGCACAGTGTCAGAACAAATACCCAGAACCCCTTGCAGCACTAACTCTTCCGGGACGCTACAATATACACCCCCCACTACCCGCTACCCCTTCTGTTATTATTTGTATTATCTTCTGTGTGTTCTCTCCTGAACAATACTAACTAATAATACTAACTTTAATTATTTTGTAACTTTACAAATGTCATTTATATAGAGATTGAACAATTTTGGTTCGAGTATTGATCCCTGAGGTACGCCACAAGATGTTTTCAGCTCTGTGGAAGTGTGTTCGTCTATCTTCACGTATTACCCAGTTCAAGACCAACTCTCTGATGCCATACCTTTCTAATTTGTTTATTAACCCTTGTGTAATGTTCATATTGTTGTTACTCAGCCAGCGTTTGTGGGTCTGATAGACCCCTTGCATTTTGTGGCTTTTAATGCCTCACAATCAAACACTTTTATGTTAAAATACTGAACAGATGTTTATTGGGATAAGGTAAACATCTGTTCAGTATTTTAACGTAAAAGTGTTTGATTGTGAGGCATTAAAAGCCACAAAATGCAACGGGTCCATCAGACCCACAAACGCTGGCTGAGTAACAACAATATGAACGTTGCACGGAAAAGTTCTCTGCCAGTTTCTGCATCCCACAGGGATTCTTCTTTTGTGTTTCTGCACCTGCGGTTCCCACACGAGGTTGCAACATTGTTCGTCAACACTGTCTGCTCTCATTTTCTCGCACATTTGACCCTCTGATGTTATGTGTACCTACACTGCAAAAACTGAAATCTAAGTAAGATTAAAAATCTCAAATAAGGGTGATATTTACTTATTTTCTGTCTGATAAGATAATTCTTCTCACTAAGCCGATTTTATGTTAGAGTGTTTTACTTGTTTTAAGGGTTTTGGTCCTAAATGATCGTAGTAAGATATTATAGCTTGTTGCTGAGATTTGATGACCTATATTGAGTAAAACATGCTTGAAACTAGAATATCAACTGATGCAAAAGCATGTTTTACTCAACATCCATTGCTTTCGGTCTCCCCTAGAGGGGGGGGGGGTACCCACATATGCGGTCCTCTCCAAGGTTTCTCATAGTCATTCACATCGACGTCCCACTGGGGTGAGTTTTTCCTTGCCCGTATGTGGGCTTTGTACCGAGGATGTCATTGTGGCTTGTGCAGCCCTTTGAGACACTTGTGATTTAGGGCTATATAAATAAAGATTGATTGATTGATTGATTGAATATAGGTCATAAAACCTGTAATATTTTAGGACCAAAACACTTAAAACAAGTAAAACACTCTAACATAAAATCTGCTTAATGAGAAGAATGATCTTATCAGACAGAAAATAAGCAAATATCACCCTTATTAGAGATATTTCATCTTACTTAGATTTCAGTTTTCGCAGTGTGTGTCATCAACACTCACAAGTATAAAACTACTTTTTTAAAGTAATAATTTCTTACTTCAAGCATGAAAAAAAAATGTTTTACTTAATTTAAGAATATTTTTTAACATATGGAGCAAAAAGGTCTCTTTTTTTCTATCAAGAAAAGTGCACTTGTTATTAGTGAGAATATACTTATTTTAAGTTATTTTTGGTTTCATTGAGGTTATGTCATGTCTGTGTGATCATGTTTTTGTTTTGGTCATGTTCGTTTTGGGTTTTGGACTCATTGTGCACTCTTCTTTGTCACCATAGCAACCATTAGTTTTCACCTGTCACGTCACGCACCTGTTTCACGTTTTGAGTCACGCACCTGCTTTCACTAATCATGTCCATAGTATTTAAGTTCATTCATTTTCTGTTGTTCGTCCTGACGACCTCAACACATTTATGCTCTGTTCATGCCTGATACTTCTTTCCATGTCAATTCCTCAAGCAACTATTTTTGTCCAAGCCAAGTAAGTTTTTGTTCCATATTTATAGTCTTTTTGGTTTCATAGTTTGTTCCCTGCCATTGTGCGTGTTTTTTGTTTGTACTTTTTTGCTATAGTCTTTTGGTTTCATAGTTTATTCTCCGCCAGTGTGCGCGCTTTCATTTATTCCTTTTTTTGATAATAATAAATCATGTACCTTCATTCCCGTCTCGCACGAGCCAACTTTCCGTTGCATCCTGGAAAAGCACACACCCCGGACCAAGTCATGACAGGTTAGCTAATTTTACTTGTTTTGGAAAGTCTTGACAAGCCGAATTTTCTTGTTCTATTGGCAGATAATTTTGCTAAGTTCAAATAAAATACCCCTCATTTTTATATATTTTTATCTTGTTTTTGAACACTGACTTTTTGCAGTGTACACTCTTGTCCTCCTCCTGTTTAGGCCTACTGTGTGTGTGTGTGTGGGTGTGTGTGTGTGTTGTACACAGAACATCAAATTCCCACACTTCTATTAGCCCTGGATCCAGTGGACCCGGACATCTTATATGTCATATAAATGTGTAGGGGGGGTGTATGGTGTGTGGTCATTAAATATGTATTCTGATATATGTTCTTTACAGAAAATGAGCCAAAGTCAGTGAGTCTCTGTTTGAAAAATTAATTAATTGCGTCATTTTTCTTTTAATAAAAAATGAAAACGGGTCCCACAGAACCGAACACCACACAAGGGTGTGATTAATAATGTAAAATGCTTTTTGTTAATTCCACAAACACATGTGGCAATGGAAATCCAACAAAATGACTGTCAGTCCCTGTTAGAGCCAAACACTCCTTTTAAAAAGGCAGCTTGATGACACACATGTCGGATATGCACACTCCTCATTTGGCGGACATCTGGCCAAAGACAGAGCAATCCCAGTCAGAACTCCCACTCCCATCTTAGGTTTTACAGTCTTTGTCCTCTGCAGTGATTTAGTCATAAACTTTGACCCCTTTAAGTGCAGCTCATTACAGCACCTTGTAATTTACGACCCTGAATTCGAGGTGGTCGCCAATTGTTGAGGTTATTACAGCGCCGCACTGAAAAACCCCTCATGGAAGTCCTCGATCCGTGCCCGAGCAATACATCGATGAGTCAGTGCACCATGCCATGACCAATGAAACGCTGATGGTGACAAACTTCTTATCTTGCATACGAATACTGCCTATAAATTGTGTTATTACTCCATTTTGCTTTCCGAAATCAGCATTGATGTTTTAATCGGCGAGGAAAGTGTCTCTCCGCGCCCACTACCATTTCAAGGATGAAAATTAATAGCATTTATAGTGGCAACAACACCAAAAAAGTAGGGCTGGGCTATGGAATATACTCGATATATCGCCAGTTTGTATCTGTGCGATATAGAAAATGACTATACAGGTAAAAGCCAGTAAATTAGAATATTTTGAAAAACTTGATTTATTTCAGTAATTGCATTCAAAAGGTGTAACTTGTACATTATATTTATTCATTGCACACAGACTGATGCATTCAAATGTTTATTTCATTTAATATTGATGATTTGAAGTGGCAACAAATGAAAATCCAAAATTACGTGTGTCACAAAATTAGAATATTGTGTAAGGCTAATACAAAAAAGGGATTTTTAGAAATGTTGGCCAACTGAAAAGTATGAAAATGAAAAATATGAGCATGTACAATACTCAATACTTGGTTGGAGCTCCTTTTGCCTCAATTACTGCGTTAATGCGGCGTGGCATGGAGTCGATGAGTTTCTGGCACTGCTCAGGTGTTATGAGAGCCCAGGTTGCTCTGATAGTGGCCTTCAACTCTTCTGCGTTTTTGGGTCTGGCATTCTGCATCTTCCTTTTCACAATACCCCACAGATTTTCTATGGGGCTAAGGTCAGGGGAGTTGGCGGGCCAATTTAGAACAGAAATACCATGGTCCGTAAACCAGGCACGGGTAGATTTTGCGCTGTGTGCAGGCGCCAAGTCCTGTTGGAACTTGAAATCTCCATCTCCATAGAGCAGGTCAGCAGCAGGAAGCATGAAGTGCTCTAAAACTTGCTGGTAGACGGCTGCGTTGACCCTGGATCTCAGGAAACAGAGTGGACCGACACCAGCAGATGACATGGCACCCCAAACCATCACCCAACCATGCAAATTTTGCATTTCCTTTGGAAATCGAGGTCCCAGAGTCTGGAGGAAGACAGGAGAGGCACAGGATCCACGTTGCCTGAAGTCTAGTGTAAAGTTTCCACCATCAGTGATGGTTTGGGGTGCCATGCCACTATCAGAGCAACCTGGGCTCTCATAACACCTGAGCATTGCCAGAAACTCATCGACTCCATGCCACGCCGCATTAACGCAGTAATTGAGGCAAAAGGAGCTCCAACCAAGTATTGAGTATTGTACATGCTCATATTTTTCATATTCATACTTTTCAGTTGGCCAACATTTCTAAAAATCCCTTTTTTGTATTAGCCTTAAGTAATATTCTAATTTTGTGACACACGGAATTTTGGATTTTCATTTGTTGCCACTTCAAATCATCAAAATTAAATGAAATAAACATTTGAATGCATCAGTCTGTGTGCAATGAATAAATATAATGTACAAGTTACACCTTTTGAATGCAATTACTGAAATAAATCAAGTTTTTCAAAATATTCTAATTTACTGGCTTTTACCTGTATATCGTGATATTCGAGTACCGTATTTTCCGCACTATAAGGCGCACCGGATTATAAGGCTCACCTTCAATGAATGGCCTATTTTAAAACTGTGTTCATATATAAGGCGCACCGCATTATAAGGCGCATAGAATAGACTAGCTACAGTAGAGGCTGGGGTTACGTTATGCATCCCATAGTTGCGAGACCTGTTGTGGCTCAATATTGGTCCATATATAAGGCTCACCGGATTATAAGCCATCAGGACCACATCATCTGCAAAAAGCAGAGACCTAATCCTGCAGCCACCAAACCGGATCCCCTCAACGCCCTGACTGCGCCTAGAAATTCTGTCCATAAAAGTTATGAACAGAATCGGTGACAAAGGGCAGCCTTGTCGGAGTCCAACCCTCACTGGAAACGTGTCCGACTTACTGCCAGCAATGCGGCAGTACTGTAACACCTTTTTTCATCAATATACTGACTTATTAGATGTGGAATGACGTGTATATTATCTTTAAAATCAGCGCTTAGTAGTCATCTCATCGATGAATCCCTGGTGCAAACCATCCTGAGAGTCTCAACAGCAAAGAGCCGTACCCCAAACATTAATGAAGTCTCGAGTATCGCTCTTGGAAGTGGGATCTATTGGTTTGCAAACACCAAATTCTGGCAGCTCTGTAACTATTCATGAAATAACTTACTTTACATTCGAAAAAGCACAACAACGTACACCGAACCAAACCAAAAACCGCGACCACAAGCAGTGACAAGATCCGAACCATGGATGTTGTCAACCGTTCCAACCCTATGTGCGAGAAATACAAAGTTGAGATATCTGTTACTGTTTCCTGGCTTGTCTACTACACAAGACACAGGTAAGTTGTGATTAAACAGTTGATGTAC
Organism: Nerophis lumbriciformis; assembly: GCF_033978685.3. Classification (NCBI taxonomy): domain Eukaryota; kingdom Metazoa; phylum Chordata; class Actinopteri; order Syngnathiformes; family Syngnathidae; genus Nerophis; species Nerophis lumbriciformis. The sequence goes on along the minus strand of NC_084559.2, from coordinate 3,483,515 downwards.
ATTGCTCAGGGACACATTTGATTGCCATATGTGAGGAAGTTTGAAGGATTGGATGAAGTTGCGTGGATTGGCACGATAAAGACCACACATTCTCGGAGGTTCTAATTAATAGTTCCAACTTATATCCCCGTTCCGGTTCTCAATTGAACAATAGCAGAACGATGCTGTCGTCTATTCATTAATTCTTGTCCATTTCCAGAAGGTTTGGTGTTCTTTAATAAGAGACTTTAGGACGGAAGAGGGTCTCCAGGCTCTTCTTGCAATGACTCTTAGCCAAAGGCTGGCTTTTACTGTTTGTGTTTATCAACTCAACGCCTGACGTCAAAAACATTTCCTGTCCTTTACTTTTAATGCGTAATTGGTTTGCCAATGTGCCGAAATAAAGGTTCTGTCTGGATCCACGTATTGTTACATCCCAATCATCCAAAAGCACAACAACGTACACCGAACCAAACCAGAAATCGCAACCACAAACAATGACAAGATCCAAACCATGGATTTGGTCAACCGTTCCACCCCCATGTGCGAGAAATACAAAGTTGAGATATCTGTTACTGTTTCCTGGCTTGTCTACTACACAAGACACAAGTACGTTGTGATTAAACAGTTGATGTGCATTGCTCAGGGACACATTTGATTGCCGTATGTGAGGAAGTTTGAAGGATTGGATGAAGTTGCGTGAATTGGCACGATAAAGACCACACATTCTCGGAGGTTCTGATTAATAGTTCCAGCTTAAATCCCCGTTCCGGTTCTCAACTGTACAATAGCAGCACGATGCTGTCGTCTATTCATTCATTCTTGTCCATTTCCAGAAGGTTTGGTGTTCTTTAATAAGAGACTTTAGGACGGAAGAGGGTCTCCAGGCTCCTCTTAGCCAAAGGCCGGCTTTTACTGTTTGTGTTTATCAACTCAACGCCTGACGTTAAAAACATTTCCTGTCCATCCATCCATCCATCCATCTTCTTCCGCTTATCCGAGGTCGGGTCGCGGGGGCAGCAGCCTAAGCAGGGAAGCCCACACTTCCCTCTCCCCAGCCACTTCGTCCAGCTCCTCCCGGGGGATCCCGAGGCGTTCCCAGGCCAGCCGGGAGACATAGTCTTCCCAACGTGTCCTGGGTCTTCCTCGTGGCCTCCTACCGGTCGGACATGCCCTAAACACCTCCTTAGGGAGGAGCTCGGGTGGCATCCTGACCAGATGCCCGAACCACCTCATCTGGCTCCTCTCGATGTGGAGGAGCAGCGGCTTTACTTTGAGCTCCCCCCGGATGACAGAGCTTCTTACCCTATCTCTAAGGGAGAGCCCCGCCACCCGGCGGAGGAAACTCATTTCGGCCGCTTGTACCCGTGATCTTGTCCTTTCGGTCATAACCCAAAGCTCATGACCATAGGTGAGGATGGGAACGTAGATCGACCGGTAAATTGAGAGCTTTGCCTTCCGGCTCAGCTCCTTCTTCACCACAACGGATCGATACAGCGTCCGCATTACTGAAGACGCCGCAACGATCCGCCTGTCGATCTCACGATCCACTCTTCCCTCACTCGTGAACAAGACTACGAGGTACTTGAACTCCTCCACTTGGGGCAAGATCTCCTCCCCAACCTTGAGATGGCACTCCACCCTTTTCCGGGCGAGAACCATGGACTCGGACTTGGAGGTGCTGATTCTCATCCCAGTCGCTTCACACTCAGCTGCGAACCGATCCAGTGAGAGCTGAAGATCCTGGCCAGATGAAGCCATCAGGACCAAATCATCTGCAAAAAGTAGAGACCTAATCCTGCAGCCACCAAACCGGATCCCCTCAACGCCTTGACTGCGCCTAGCAATTCTGTCCATAAAAGTTATGAACAGAATCGGTGACAAAGGGCAGCCTTGGCGGAGTCCAACCCTCACCGGAAACGTGTCCGACTTACTGCCGGCAATGCGAACCAAGCTCTGACACTGATCGTACAGGGAGCGGACCGCCACAATCAGACAGTCCGAAACCCCATACTCTCTGAGCACTCCCCACAGGACTTCCCGAGGGACACGGTCGAATGCCTTCTCCAAGTCCACAAAGCACATGTAGACTGGTTGGGCAAACTCCCATGCACCCTCAAGGACCCTGCCGAGAGTATAGAGCTGGTCCACAGTTCCACGACCAGGACGAAAACCACACTGTTCCTCCTGAATCCGAGGTTCGACTATCCGGCGTAGCCTCCTCTCCAGTACATTTCCTGTCCTTTACTTTTAATGCGTAATTGGTTTGCCAATGTGCCAAATTAAAGGTTCTGTCTGGATCCATGTATTGTTATACCCCGATCATCTACCATTACTGTGGCATTAATCACAATGTTGGTTCATGTTTGAAGAAATGTTTCTCTTATCTCGAACTAACAGTTGAAACTGATGTAAACCCTCCCATCTGTTGTGTTTGACTCAGAACTGAAAAACGGCTGTTTAAATGGATGGTGAGATGTTTTGCTATTTTGATAAATACCCATTACCATCACCACAAATAAATACACACTTTGCCAGTTCCAAAACCTTGGAAGTGCTGCCCAAAGCAGAGATGCTATCAAAGCCTCTGGCATTACAGGCCACTAGAATATATTGACCTGTTTTTTTTTACCAGCGGGGAGGCGCGGTTAAAAGAGTTGGTAAAGTGCCGCTTACTTTCAAGTCGATGGCAAGAACGAAACTGGATCGATGTGTAGTTTGTTGGATGCTAAAAAGACATTTCAGACTTAACAGCTCAGGGAAAAAAAGGCCATGTGACCTACTACGTAATATCATTAACATTGAACCACATGGTTAAAAGATTGGCAAATTAGCAGAAACCATGAGAGCGGGGAGTCAATGAGCGAGGGGTCTGTGTAGATGTGTGTGTGTGGGTGTGTGTGTGTGTGTTCTTGTATTTCTACCCTTCTGGAGACATTGATTGATTGATGGATTGAAACTTTTATTAGTAGATTGCACAGTACAGTACATATTCCGTACACTTGACCACTAAATGGTAACACCCCAATAAGTTTTTCAACTTGTTTAAAGGGGAACATTATCACAATTTCAGAATGGTTAAAACCATTAAAAATCAGTTCCCAGTGGCTTATTATATTTTTCGAAGTTTTTTTCAAAATTTTACCCATCACGCAATATCCCTAAAAACAGCTTCAAAGTGCCTGATTTTAACCATCGTTATAAACACCCGTCCATTTTCCTGTGACGTCACATAGTGAAGCCAACACAAACGAACATGGCGGAAACAACAGCAAGCTATAGCGACATTAGCTCGGATTCAGACTCGGATTTCAGCGGCTTAAGCGATTCAACAGATTACGAATGTATTGAAACGGAGGCAGGTAGCGAAAACGAAATTGAAGAAGAAACTGAAGCTATTGAGCCATATCGGTTTGAACCGTATGCAAGCGAAACCGACGAAAACGACACGACAGCCAGCGACACGGGAGAAAGCGAGGACGAATTCGGCGATCGCCTTCTAACCAACGATTGGTATGTGTTTGTTTGGCATTAAAGGAAACTAACAACTATGAACTAGGTTTACAGCATATTAAATACATTTGGCAACAACATGCACTTTGAGAGTGCAGACAGCCCAATTTTCATCAATTAATATATTCTGTAGACATACCCTCATCCGCTCTCTTTTCCTGAAAGCTGATCTGTCCAGTTTTGGAGTTGATGTCAGCAGGCCAGGGAAGCTAGGGTCGATAGGGGGTTTAGCTCGCTCGTCTGCGGGAACAAACTGCCGCCATCGCTTGCCGTGCTACCGAGGTCCTTTGTCCCTGAATTGCTCACACACTCCGGCAGATTCAATGGAGGTCTGGCGGCAGATTTCTTTGACTTTATCGTTGGAAATGCATCTGCTTTGAGTGTCGCAGGATATCCACACATTCTTGCCATCTCTGTCGTAGCATAGCTTTCGTCGGTAAACGTCCAATTTCTTGCCACTTTCGCATCTTTGGGCCACTGGTGCAACTTGAATCCGTCCCTGTTCGTGTTGTTACACCCTCCGACAACACACCGACGAGGCATGATGTCTCCAAGGTACGGAAAACAGTCGAAAAAAACGGAAAATAACAGAGCTGATTTGACTCGGTGTTTGAGAAAATGGCGGATTGCTTCCCGTCACTACGAGAGCGAATATTAGAAAGGCGTTTAATTCGCCAAAATTCACCCATTTAGAGTTCGGAAATCGGTTAAAAAAATATATGGTCTTTTTGCTGCAACATCAAGGTATATATTGACGCTTACATAGGTCTGGTGATAATGTTCCCCTTTAAGCTTTTCTTGTCAAATTGTGAAAAGTTATCAAGTAACATTTATCAAGTAAAGTTTTTCTTGTACAATTTTGACTTGCGTTGAGTAAAATGACGACTTTTATTATAACACTGCCAAAATTCCAAGTTTTTCTTGTGAAATTGTGACCTTTTACTGGTGAAATTCCAACTCAATTTTCACATCAAGCTTTTTTTTATATTTGCATAGTATGTATATATTATTAATGTTGTAAATACTAATCTGTATATATCTAGAAAGGGTGGTCCTAAAGAGGTAGGCATTTTTCGGAGGTCTCAAGAAGGTAACAAATACATGAATGTGTGTGTGTGTGTGTGTGTGTGTGTGTGTGTGTGTGTGTGTGTGTGTGTGTGTGTGTGTGTGTGTGTGTGTGTGTGCGCAAGGGCGTGACATTAAAGCATACTTGCCAACCTTCCCGGATTTTCCGGAAGACTCACGAAATTCAGCGCCTCTCCCGAAAACCTCCCGGGACAAATTTTCTCCCGAAAATCTCCCGAAATTCAGGCGGAGCTGGAAGCCACGCCCCCTCCAGCTCCATGCGGACCTGAGTGACGTGTCAACAGCCTGTATTCACGTCCGCTTTCCCACAATATAAACAGCGTGCCTGCCCAAACACGTTATAACTGTAGAATGATCGAGGGCGAGTTCTTGGTTTCTTATGTGGGTTTATTGTTAGGCAGTTTCATTAACGTCCTCCCAGCACGGTAACAACACACAACAACAGCAGTCATGTTTTATTCTACCTTAAAGCAGTTTGTCTGCCGTAAACAGCAATGTTGTTGTAATATATTGAGTTGGAGGCAATAACTGTAGACTTCAGAAAAGACTCACACACTTGACGTCAGGTGCGCAACACCACGTAAATCGTTGGCCAACCAAAAAGTAACCCCAGTACGCTATAGCCAACATTCACCAGGAGATGGCAACAGACAAACATAGATCACTCTATTACATTCCTCCCCTTTTAGAAATGTAGAAGTTACTCAAAAGAAATAAACAACACAACCAAAAAAATGCAGCAGCTCAATTAGTCTACCCCAGGGCAGCTGTGGCTATGAAAGTAGCTTACCACCACCAGGTGTGAATGATTGATGGGTTCTACATGTAAAGCGACTTTGGGTACTTAGAAAAGCGCTATATAAATCCCAGTAATTATTAATATTAATTAAAAAACTGTACTTAAGCCACATTATTTTTCTTTTTTTAGTACATAACTCTTAACCCTCATTTGTAAACAATAACATGCTTATTATACAAACAGTATTTGTACACCTTTAACACAGATTTGTGAAGTGATGACATAAATCATGGTCCCAATACGGAAAACCATCACATCTAATAGAGAATGTCTGATTTGCACCCATGGTGGTGAAATCTATCAAAATGAGGGTGGTCCCAAAAAGGAGGGATTTTTCAAATTGACTTTGTCTGTTTTAAAAGTGCTCCCCCCTCCCGTCAACATATGAAATAACAAGTGTGTGTACTCGAAACCTTTCTGGGTACCTGCGAAAGGGTGTTCAGCATGGTTAGAAAAATAGTGACAGAGAATAGAACAAGGATGGACAATTCAACCCTTAACTCAACAATGAGTAGATGAGTGTTATGTGTGTGTATATGTGTAAATAAAAAAAACAGTGAAATTCAAGTATTTATTTTATATATATATATATATATATATATATAATAAAATAAATATATATATAGCTAGAATTCACTGAAAGTCAAGTATTTCTTATATATATATATATATATATATATATATATATATATATATATATATATATATATATATATATATATATATATATATATATATATATATGAAATACTTGACTTGGTGAATTTTAGCTGTAAATATACTCCTCCCCTCTTAGCCACGCCCCTGCCCCACCCCCACCCCCCACCTCCCAAAATCGGAGGTCTCAAGGTTGGCAAGTATGCGTTAAAGCACCACGATGAACGCTGACTTTTCCACTTTTCCACAATATTTGTCTGATAAATACATATTTTAAATAACTACTGTATTAGCAGAACATCCACATGTTATTTTCTTCCAAGTAAAACATTTTTTTCATACTTCTGCTTCCTGTTATGCTCCTGATTTAATCGATGGTCAAACCCGTGAGTCTTTCTACTTCTTATCACTCGGAATAACCAGGCAACCCTATCCTGTTTCGAGGAATTCTCCATCTACGGTAGTCGCCCTGTTTCCAACAAAACACAGGAGAAGCTGCAGCTGAAATAGCAAAATATCCATCCAGCCTACAGAGGGAAAAGGATTTTTAATAAGGAGGGAATTTACAGCGTGTTATAAATCCATTCATGCATATATTTATTCATGTAGTGTATTTGTGGGTTTATGCTGTTTATGGACTACGTGAACATGTTGAGTGTCAGTGGAGAGGATTCGCAGTCGTGTGTGTGTGTGTGTGTGTACGTCAATGAATCCCATAATTTATATTATTTTATGGTTGTACTCTTCTGAAGGAAGACCAATCCTGACGAGCCCGTGTGTGTTCCCTTTAGTGGGATGGAGAGGGCAATCTGAACGCTACCCTCCCCCCCCCTATGGTAACAGCTGGGCCCTCTGGGATCCTGAGAGAGCTTCAGTCACATCCCACAGGGACCATGCACGGGCTGGCCTGGCCAAATGAAACGACATCGCCTCCATCTACCTGCCATGCCTACCTCCACTCAACCTACTTCCACATGATTTGGGTTTTAATTCTAAACTACACTAATTATGATCAATAGGTAATTAGTAGGGTTGTCTGATAACGATATTATCGGCCGATAAATGCTTTAAAATGTAATATCGGAAATGATCAGTTTCAAAATGATCGGTATCGGTTTCAAAAAGTAAAATGTATGACTTTGTACACGGACGTAGGGAGAAGTACAGAGCGCCGATAAACCTTAAAGGTACTGCCTTTGCGTGCCGGCCCAATCACAAAATATATTCAGCTTTTGACACGCTTACAAGTGAATGAAAAGCATACTTGGTCAACGGCCATACAGGTCACGCTGAAGGTGGCCTAACAAACAAACTTTAACACTGTGACAAATATGCGCCACACTGTGAACCCACACCAAACAAGAATGACAAAACACATTTCGGGAGAACATCCGCACCGTAACACGACATAAACGCAACAGAACAAATACCCAGAAGCCCTTGCAGCACTAACTCTTCCGGGACGCTACAATATACACCCCCCGCTATTCCCTAACCGCCCCTACCCCTTCAACCCTACCCACCTCAACCTCCTTTGTGACTTCAATAATAAATATGGCAGTGCCATGTTGGCATTTTTTTTCCCATAACTTGAGTTGATTTATTTAGGAAAACCTTGTTACATTGTTTAATGCATCCAGCGGGGCATCACAACAAAATTAGGCATAATAATGTGTTAATTCCACGACTGTATATATCGGTATCGGCTGATATCGGTATCGGTAATTAAGAGTTGGACAATATCGGAATATCGGCAAAAAAGCCATTATCGGACATCCCTAGTAATTAGTCTTATTAACTCACTCCAGATGTAGTCAGCTCATTACCTGGGTAATACAAACTACTTTTGCTGTTGCTGTATTGCCTTTTGAGTTTGGAAAATTTACCATAGGACGCACCGGATTATAGGGCGCATTAAAGGAGTCATATTATTATTATTTTTTTCTAAATGTAAAACACTTCCTTGTGATCTACATAACATTTAATGGTGGTTCTTTGCTCAAAATGTTGCATAAAGTTCTTACTTATATCTGTCAGTAAACTCGCCATGAAAGCGCTAAAACATACCGGTGTAGTGAGTTTACATTATTCACCCAAGGAACTTTAGTTATTAGAGACGTTTTTTTCACGGGACACACTAGGAGATGCTGCTCCTTTATTGTTGCATAGATGATGTTTTACACATCATCTTCAAGTCGCTTTCTGATGCGCCGTTTTGTGGGCGGGTCTTATTTACGTGGCTCACCTTCGACAGCGTCTTCTCCCCGTCATCTTTGTTGTAGCGGTGTAGCGTGCAAGGACGGGAGTGGAAGAAGTGTCAAAAGATGGAGCTAACTGTTTTTAACGACATTCAGACTTTACTTCAATCAATAACGGAGCAGCATCTCCTAGTGTGTCCCGTGAAAAAAACGTCTCTAATAACTAAAGTTCCTTCGGTGAATAATGTCAACTCACTACACCGGTATGTTTTAGCGCTTTCATGGCGAGTTTACTGACAGATATAAGTAAGAACTTTATGCAACATTTTGAGCAAAGAACCACCATTACATGTTATGTAGACCACAAGGAAGTCTTTTACATTTAGAAAAAAGAATATATAATATGACTTCTTTAATGCGCCTTATAATCCAGTGAGCCTTATATATGAAAAAAGACCAAAAATAGACCATTATAATCCGGTGCGCCCTATGGTCCGGAAAATACAGTATTTATGATGAGAAGCTCTAAGTTGAGGCAAGAAGGCTTGGAGTACAGATGCCTCCCTTGCAAGGGGGAGGCCACGGGGTAAACATAGGACATGCTGGAGGCGTTATGTTTCGCAGCTGGCCAGGGACCGCCTCGGCGTGCACTGAGTGGAACTGGAAAAGATGGCCGGAGACCGGAAAGTTTATGCTTTCCCTACCGAGACTGCAGTCCCCACAACCCGCACTGCAAAAAATGAAATCTAAGTAAGATGAAATATCTCAAATAAGGGTGATATTTGCTTATTTTCTGTCTGATAAGATAATTCTTCTCACTAAGCAGATTTGATGTTAGAGTGTTTTACTTGTTTTAAGGGTTTTGGTCCTAAATGATCTCAGTAAGATATTACAGCTTGTTGCTGAGATTTGATGACCTATATTGAGTAAAACATGCTTGAAACTAGAATATCAACTGTTGCAAAGCTGTGTCATCAACACTCACAAGTATAAAACTACTTTTTTAAAGTAATAATTTCTTACTTCAAGCATGAAATAAAAAATCATGACTTTGACACAATTGTGTCTCATAATTAAAACAGATGACAGCCAAATGGACTTTGCTGTTTTATTTTCAATGAAACAATAGAAAATACGGACTCATATAGTAGTACTCAGGTAAATTCTTCAAAATTACAATAAAGAAAAATTTGGCTGGGGCCGGGCTGTATATATATATATATATATATATATATATATATATATATATATATATGTATGTATTAGGGCTGCAACTAACGATTAATTTGATAATCGATTAATCTGTCAATTATTACTTCGATTAATCGATTAAGAATCGGATAAAACAGACAAACTACATTTCTATCCTTTCCAGTATTTTATTGGGAAAAAAACCAGCATACTGGCACCATACTTATTTTGATTATTGTTTCTCAGCTGTTTGTACATGTTGCAGTTTATAAATAAAGGTTTATAAAAAAAAATAAAAAATAAAAAAATAAAAATTGCCTATGCGCATGCGCATAGCATAGATCCAACGAATCGATGACTAAATTAATCGGCAACTATTTTTATAATCGATTTTAATCGATTTAATTGATTAGTTGTTGCAGCCCTAATATGTATGTATAGTACTCAAGCACTAATTGACTGAAAGAGCACGCACTTGGTGCGATGATGTCATGTTATCCATGGAAAAATGCATTTTTAGACAATATGATTTGCCTGAGCGGCTAGGAGACCCCGAGAGTAACAAGCGGTTGCCTTGTTGCCTTTCCATTAAGAACAATAAATTCGTTTTTAGTATAAGTTTGCTGGTTTCAAGAAATTTAATGCCGAGCGCATATCATTATGTCAAGATAATGGCACTAGCATTTACTTAATTTAAAGGGGAACATTATCACCAGACCTATGTAAGCATCAATATATACCTTGATGTTGCAGAAAAAAGACCATATATTTTTTTAACCGATTTCCGAACTCTAAATGGGTGAATTTTGGCGAATTAAACGGCTTTCTAATATTCGCTCTTGGAGCGATGACGTCACAATGTGGCGTCACATCGGGAAGCAATCCGCCATTTTCTCAAACACCGAGTCAAATCAGCTCTGTTATTTTCCGTTTTTTCGACTGTTTTCCGTACCTTGGAGACATCATGCCTCGTCGGTGTGTTGTCGGAGGGTGTAACAACACGAACAGGGACGGACGGATTCAAGTTGCACCAGTGGCCCAAAGAGGCGAAAGTGGCAAGAAATTGGACGTTTGTTCCGCACACTTTACCGACAAAAGCTATGCTACGACAGAGATGGCAAGAATGTGTGGATATCCTGCGACACTCAAAGCAGATGCATTTCCAACGATAAAGTCAAAGAAATCTGCCGCCAGACCCCCATTGAATCTGCCGGAGTGTGTGAGCAATTCAGGGACAAAGGCCCTCGGTAGCACGGTAAGCAATGGCGGCAGTTTGTTCTCGCAGACGAGCGAGCTAAACCCCCTGGATGTCTTGGCTCACACCGTCCCGAAGATCATCAAGAGAAGAATATCAACCCTAGCTTCCCTGGCCTGCTGACATGAGGGTATGTCTACAGAATATATTAATTGATGAAAATTGGGCTGTCTGCACTCTCAAAGTGCATGTTGCTGCCATATGTATTTCATATGCTGTAAACCTAGTTCATAGTTGTTAGTTTCCTTTAATGCCAAACAAACACATACCAATCGTTGGTTAGAAGGCCATCGCTGAATTCGTCCTCGCTTTCTCTCGTGTCGTTTTCGTCGGTTTCGCTTGCATACGGTTCAAACCGTTATGGCTCAATAGCTTCAGTTTCTTCTTCAATTTCGTTTTCGCTACCTGCCTCCACACTACAACCATCCGTTTCAATACATGCGTAATCTGTTGAATCGCTTAAGCCGCTGAAATCCAAGTCTGAATCCGAGCTAATGTCGCTATAGCTTGCTGTTCTTTCCGCCATGTTTGTTTGTGTTGGCTTCACTATGTGACGTCACAGGAAAATGGACGGGTGTATATAACGATGGTTAAAATCAGGCACTTTGAAGCTTTTTTAGGGATATTGCGTGATGGGTAAAATTTGGAAAAAAACTTCGAAAATTATAATAAGCCACTGGGAACTGATTTTTAATGGTTTTAACAATTCTGAAATTGTGATAATGTTTCCCTTTAAGAATATTTTTCAACATATTGAGAAAAAAGGTCTCATATATTTTTTTCTACCAAGAAAGGTGCACTTGTTATTATTATTGAGAAAATACTTATTTTAAGGTATTTTTGGGTTCATTGAGGTTAGCTAATTCGACTTGTTTTGGAAAGTCTTGACAAGCCGAATTTTCTTGTTCTATTGGCAGATCATTTTGCTTAGTTCAAGTAAAATACCCCTCATTTTTGTATTTTTTTTTTCTTCTTTTTGAACACTGACTTTTTGCAGTGCTGAACCTGGAAAAGCGGGATTAAATGGATAGTCAGGCATCAAATGTCCGGATCAGTTTCCTACAGAATGGTCACGTTCCAAAAAAACTGAAATCAATACCCGATGTGATTAATGTCTCAAATGGGCTCCACCGGTTTGCACACCTGGTTGTGGTGTGGTATGTCCTAATGGCAATAATGGCAATTGTGCTCTTTTGAACCACAGTAGCGATCATGTGGTTATGGTTAGTGCTCAACGCTCATAGATTTACAGTTGACTACGGGAGCTCGACACTCCAAAAATATGACACATTTTTCTGGCCCAGACTAAATAAACTGCAACTTTACACCATTCAAGCTTCCAGGAAAAAAAAAACCGAGAGTGCCACAGAGATGACATTCAAAGATGCTTGACACAAACAGAATTACTCATCAACTCTCGTATTCTTGTGAGGACTTCTGATTTTTCCAAGCGCACGCAGCAGGTGTCTGATGTCTCTACTCACATACACACACGGTGGACTTAACCTACTTATCCCAACATAATGATGCACCGTCGCACATCATCACATAGACGTTGCATGAGACAAAAAGGGAGTCAGATCCAGAAGGATTATCCTTGTTTCCAGCCGCGTTGCACCCGTATTAGTTCACACACTGCAAAAACTGAAATCTAAGTAAGATTGAATATCTCAAATAAGGGTGATATTTGCTTATTTTCTGTCTGATAAGATCATTCTTTTCACTAAGCAGATTTTATGTTAGTGTTTTACTTGTTTTAAGTGTTTTGGTCCTAAAATATTACAGGTTTTATGACCTATATTAGGGATGTCCCGATCCGGGTTTTTGCACTTCCGATCCGATACCGATATTGTTTTTGCATTTCCGATCCGATACCGATACTGACCGATACTGGCCTATCCGAGCATGTATTAAAGTTTAAAGTTATTTAGCCTACTTAGTTGTCAGAATCATGTTGAAAAGGGTTTTAGTACTCTTGATAACAACTAGCCAGCTGAACTAGGGGAGTTTGAATAATACACAATGGTTGGTAACAAGAAACTGACCTGTTTATTCAAGGATAAACACAAAATAGACAAAATTATACATGACGAACAGAAATGGCATCATTGAACTATGGCCTTTTTTTAATATTGCGATATTTTAAGGCCATATTGCGATACACGATATATATCTCGATATTTTGCCTTAGCCTTGAATGAACACTTGATGCATATAATCACAGCAGTATGATGAGTCTATGGGTTTTGATTGATTGATTGAGACTTTTATTAGTAGGTTGCACAGTGAAGTACATATTCCGTACAATTGACCACTAAATGGTAACACCCCAATAAGTTTATCAACTTGTTTAAGTCGAAGCCACTTAAATTGATTCATGATACAGATATATACTATCAGATATATACTATCATCATAATACAGTCATCACACAAGATAATCACATTGAATTATTTACATTATTTATAATCCAGAGTGTGGAGGGGGGCGCCGGATGTAAGTGTCAAAAAGACAGCCAAAAGAGTTTGATATGAGAATAAGTCTAAAGTTAAAATATAGGGTAGAAATGCACCCATTTGCAGGAAATGTAGTCTTGATTTTCAAAATGTTATTTCAAGGCTTGCATGTCTACATTAAAACATTCTTCTTCAGACTGCATTAATATATGCTACTTTTAAACTTTCATGCAGAGAAGGAAATCACAACTAAAAAAATCACTAATTTTTTCATACGGTGTTGATGTGGAAATTTTTGCCTCAGCATTTTGATGGTGTGGGTGTGTGGCACCGAACGGAGATAAGCGTCTCGACAGACGTTACAATATTTGAACAATGATGACGAAAACTGTTGTCTCTGTCGTGTCCGTGTGTCGAAAATTGTTATGCGCTTATTTTTTTATTTGATTTTGTGCGTGGCATAGATTTGCTATGCGCAGAGGACGCTTAAACAGTGCGCAATTGCACAGGCGAGCGAGCACCTTAGAGGGAGCGTTGCTTGCACAGCTGCACTAGCATCACAGCTAACGTTATCCATGCTGCTACCTCTCTGCTCTGGGAGGACGTATACGTATGTGACGTATGACATGACAGTATGTGACGTATGTAAGAAGGTGTGCTCGCTGTCTGTGAGAGGGAGACACAGGAAAGAGTGAGAAGAGCCTGTCGTGTAATGCCAGCAGCTAAAAGCAACTGCGTGAGAATTCACAGACATGTGGATGTGTTGAAGGTGTGCTGGAAAATGCGGAACGGAAATTAGGTAGCAGCAGAAAAGTGGAATGTATTATTTAAATCGGTGCGTTGGAAAACACGGACCGGAGTTTTTTTTTAAACTGGATCTGGATCGGCATTTTCCCATGCCTTGCCAATACGCAATTTTTGGCAAATATCGGCAGCCGATCCGATCCAAATATCGGATCGGGACATCCCTAACCTATATTGAGTAAAACATGCTTGAAACTAGAACATCAACACTCACAAGTATAAAACTACTTTTTTAAAGTAATAATTTCTTATTTCAAGCATGAAATAAAAAAAAATCATGACTTTGACACAATTGTAGGGGTGTAACGGTACACAATGATTTCAGCTTACTGCGGGGTTCGTTCCCCCGGGATGCAGACGGACCACTCTGGACAAGGCGTGCAGGTAGGATCATGATTTTATCTTCAAAATCAAACATGTACCAAAAACAGAAAACAAGCAGCAGGACGAACGTGCCGATCGCACAGGAAGCTAAGGCTACCCACTTAGCACAGGAAGCATAGAGTAGGAGACAAGAAATACTAACGTAACAGGCTGCGTGTAGCAAACAATGAAGCCAGACTGAGCGTGGCGAGAGGGGTGAATATATAGGTCTCTGATTAGTGGTCGAACAAAGGTGAGCGTGAGGGAGGTGAACTCAATTAATCCCCATGGAAACTAAAACAAACCCAGAGGTGCACAAACTAACAGGAAATAACAAAACATGATCGGGGGGAGGGGGCACAGATTCGGTGAACACAGATGTTGCGCTAGCTGTCCAAAGTCGGGATCCAGGGTGGACCACTCATCTGTGCATCAGTTGGGGACGTCTCTACGCTGCTGACCTGTCTCCACTCAAGATGATATCCTACTTGCCCCACTATGGACTGGACTCTCACTATTATGTTAGATCCACTATGGACTGGGTTATCACTATTATGTTAGATCCACTATAGACTGAACTCTCACAATATTATGCTGGATCCACTATGGACTGGGCTCTCACTATTATGTTAGATCCACTATGGACTGGACTCTCACACTATTATGTTAGATCCACTATGGACTGGACTCTCACTATTATGTTAGATCCACTATGGACTGGACTCTCACTATTATGTTAGATCTACTATGGACTGGACTCTCACTATTATGTTAGATCTACTATGGACTGGACTCTCACAATATTATGCTAGATCCACTATGGACTGGACTCTCACACTATTATGTTAGATCCACTATGGACTGGACTCTCACACTATTATGTTAGATCCACTATGGACTGGACTCTCACTATTATATTAGATCCACTATGGACTGGACTCTCACACTATTATGTTAGATCCACTATGGACTGGACTCTCACAATATTATGCTAGATCCACTATGGACTGGACTCTCACAATATTATGTTAGATCCACTATGCACTGGACTCTCACTATTATGTTAGATCCACTATGGACTGGACTCTCACACTATTATGTTAGATCCACTATGGACTGGACTCTCACAATATTATGTTAGATCCACTATGGACTGGACTCTCACTATTATGTTAGATCTACTATGGACTGGACTCTCACTATTATGTTAGATCTACTATGGACTGGACTCTCACAATATTATGCTAGATCCACTATGGACTGGACTCTCACAATATTATGTTAGATCCACTATGGACTGGACTCTCACACTATTATGTTAGATCCACTATGGACTGGACTCTCACATTATTATGTTAGATCCACTATGGACTGGACTCTCACACTATTATGTTAGATCCACTATGGACTGGACTCTCACACTATTATGTTAGATCCACTATGGACTGGACCCTCACAATATTATGTTAGATCCACTATGGACTGGACTCTCACACTATTATGTTAGATCCACTATGGACTGGACTCTCACTATTATATTAGATCCACTATGGACTGGACTCTCACTATTATGTTGGATCCACTATGGACTGGACTCTCACTATTATGTTAAATCCACTATGGACTGGACTCTCACTATTATGTTAGATCCACTATGGACTAGACTCTCACAATATTATGTTAGATCCACTATGGACTGGACTCTCACACTATTATGTTAGATCCACTATGGACTGGACTCTCACACTATTATGTTAGATCCACTATGGACTGGACTCTCACTATTATGTTAGATCCACTATGGACTGGACTCTCACATTATTATGTTAGATCCACTATGGACTGGACTCTCACACTATTATGTTAGATCCACTATGGACTGGACTCTCACAATATTATGTTAGATCCACTATGGACTGGACTCTCACACTATTATGTTAGATCCACTATGGACTGGACTCTCACTATTATATTAGATCCACTATGGACTGGACTCTCACTATTATGTTAGATCCACTATGGACTGGACTCTCACTATTATGTTAGATCCACTATGGACTGGACTCTCACACTATTATGTTAGATCCACTATGGACTGGACTCTCACATTATTATGTTAGATCCACTATGGACTGAACTCTCACTATTATGTTAGATCCACTATGGACTGGACTCTCACACTATTATGTTAGATCCACTATGGACTGGACTCTCACAATATTATGTTAGATCCACTATGGCCTGGACTCTCACACTATTATGTTAGATCCACTATGGACTGGACTCCCACATTATTATGTTAGATCCACTATGGACTGGACTCTCACAATATTATGCTAGATCCACTATGGACTGGACTCTCACACTATTATGTTAGATCCACTATGGACTGGATTCTCACTATTATGTTAGATCCACTATGGACTGGACTCTCACTATTATGTTAGATCCACTATGGACTGGACTCTCACTATTATGTTAGATCCACTATGGACTCTCACATTATTATGTTAGATCCACTATGGACTGGACTCTCACTATTATGTTAGATCCACTATGGACTGGACTCTCACAATATTATGCTAGATCCACTATGGACTGGACTCTCACTATTATGTTAGATCCACTATGGACTGGACTCTCACACTATTATGTTAGATCCACGATGGACTGGACTCTCACAATATTATGCTAGATCCACTATGGACTGGACTCTCACAATATTATGTTAGATCCACTATGCACTGGACTCTCACTATTATGTTAGATCCACTATGGACTGGACTCTCACACTATTATGTTAGATCCACTATGGACTGGACTCTCACAATATTATGTTAGATCCACTATGGACTGGACTCTCACTATTATGTTAGATCTACTATGGACTGGACTCTCACAATATTATGCTAGATCCACTATGGACTGGACTCTCACAATATTATGTTAGATCCACTATGGACTGGACTCTCACACTATTATGTTAGATCCACTATGGACTGGACTCTCACATTATTATGTTAGATCCACTATGGACTGGACTCTCACACTATTATGTTAGATCCACTATGGACTGGACTCTCACACTATTATGTTAGATCCACTGTGGACTGGACCCTCACAATATTATGTTAGATCCACTATGGACTGGACTCTCACACTATTATGTTAGATCCACTATGGACTGGACTCTCACTATTATATTAGATCCACTATGGACTGGACTCTCACTATTATGTTGGATCCACTATGGACTGGACTCTCACTATTATGTTAAATCCACTATGGACTGGACTCTCACTATTATGTTAGATCCACTATGGACTAGACTCTCACAATATTATGTTAGATCCACTATGGACTGGACTCTCACACTATTATGTTAGATCCACTATGGACTGGACTCTCACACTATTATGTTAGATCCACTATGGACTGGACTCTCACTATTATGTTAGATCCACTATGGACTGGACTCTCACATTATTATGTTAGATCCACTATGGACTGGACTCTCACACTATTATGTTAGATCCACTATGGACTGGACTCTCACAATATTATGTTAGATCCACTATGGACTGGACTCTCACACTATTATGTTAGATCCACTATGGACTGGACTCTCACTATTATATTAGATCCACTATGGACTGGACTCTCACTATTATGTTAGATCCACTATGGACTGGACTCTCACTATTATGTTAGATCCACTATGGACTGGACTCTCACACTATTATGTTAGATCCACTATGGACTGGACTCTCACATTATTATGTTGGATCCACTATGGACTGAACTCTCACTATTATGTTAGATCCACTATGGACTGGACTCTCACACTATTATGTTAGATCCACTATGGACTGGACTCTCACAATATTATGTTAGATCCACTATGGACTGGACTCTCACACTATTATGTTAGATCCACTATGGACTGGACTCTCACATTATTATGTTAGATCCACTATGGACTGGATTCTCACACTATTATGTTTGATCCACTATGGACTGAACTCTCACAAAATTATGCTAGATCCACTATGGACTGGACTCTCACAATATTATGCTAGATCCACTATGGACTGGACTCTCACACTATTATGTTAGATCCACTATGGACTGGACTCTCACTATTATGTTAGATCCACTATGGACTGGACTCTCACATTATTATGTTAGATCCACTATGGACTGGACTCTCACACTATTATGTTAGATCCACTATGGACTGGACTCTCACAATATTATGTTAGATCCACTATGGACTGGACTCTCACACTATTATGTTAGATCCACTATGGACTGGACTCTCACTATTATATTAGATCCACTATGGACTGGACTCTCACTATTATGTTAGATCCACTATGGACTGGACTCTCACTATTATGTTAGATCCACTATGGACTGGACTCTCACACTATTATGTTAGATCCACTATGGACTGGACTCTCACATTATTATGTTAGATCCACTATGGACTGAACTCTCACTATTATGTTAGATCCACTATGGACTGGACTCTCACACTATTATGTTAGATCCACTATGGACTGGACTCTCACAATATTATGTTAGATCCACTATGGCCTGGACTCTCACACTATTATGTTAGATCCACTATGGACTGGACTCCCACATTATTATGTTAGATCCACTATGGACTGGACTCTCACAATATTATGCTAGATCCACTATGGACTGGACTCTCACACTATTATGTTAGATCCACTATGGACTGGATTCTCACTATTATGTTAGATCCACTATGGACTGGACTCTCACTATTATGTTAGATCCACTATGGACTGGACTCTCACTATTATGTTAGATCCACTATGGACTCTCACATTATTATGTTAGATCCACTATGGACTGGACTCTCACTATTATGTTAGATCCACTATGGACTGGACTCTCACAATATTATGCTAGATCCACTATGGACTGGACTCTCACTATTATGTTAGATCCACTATGGACTGGACTCTCACACTATTATGTTAGATCCACGATGGACTGGACTCTCACAATATTATGCTAGATCCACTATGGACTGGACTCTCACAATATTATGTTAGATCCACTATGCACTGGACTCTCACTATTATGTTAGATCCACTATGGACTGGACTCTCACACTATTATGTTAGATCCACTATGGACTGGACTCTCACAATATTATGTTAGATCCACTATGGACTGGACTCTCACTATTATGTTAGATCTACTATGGACTGGACTCTCACAATATTATGCTAGATCCACTATGGACTGGACTCTCACAATATTATGTTAGATCCACTATGGACTGGACTCTCACACTATTATGTTAGATCCACTATGGACTGGACTCTCACATTATTATGTTAGATCCACTATGGACTGGACTCTCACACTATTATGTTAGATCCACTATGGACTGGACTCTCACACTATTATGTTAGATCCACTGTGGACTGGACCCTCACAATATTATGTTAGATCCACTATGGACTGGACTCTCACACTATTATGTTAGATCCACTATGGACTGGACTCTCACTATTATATTAGATCCACTATGGACTGGACTCTCACTATTATGTTGGATCCACTATGGACTGGACTCTCACTATTATGTTAAATCCACTATGGACTGGACTCTCACTATTATGTTAGATCCACTATGGACTAGACTCTCACAATATTATGTTAGATCCACTATGGACTGGACTCTCACACTATTATGTTAGATCCACTATGGACTGGACTCTCACACTATTATGTTAGATCCACTATGGACTGGACTCTCACTATTATGTTAGATCCACTATGGACTGGACTCTCACATTATTATGTTAGATCCACTATGGACTGGACTCTCACACTATTATGTTAGATCCACTATGGACTGGACTCTCACAATATTATGTTAGATCCACTATGGACTGGACTCTCACACTATTATGTTAGATCCACTATGGACTGGACTCTCACTATTATATTAGATCCACTATGGACTGGACTCTCACTATTATGTTAGATCCACTATGGACTGGACTCTCACTATTATGTTAGATCCACTATGGACTGGACTCTCACACTATTATGTTAGATCCACTATGGACTGGACTCTCACATTATTATGTTGGATCCACTATGGACTGAACTCTCACTATTATGTTAGATCCACTATGGACTGGACTCTCACACTATTATGTTAGATCCACTATGGACTGGACTCTCACAATATTATGTTAGATCCACTATGGACTGGACTCTCACACTATTATGTTAGATCCACTATGGACTGGACTCTCACATTATTATGTTAGATCCACTATGGACTGGATTCTCACACTATTATGTTTGATCCACTATGGACTGAACTCTCACAAAATTATGCTAGATCCACTATGGACTGGACTCTCACAATATTATGCTAGATCCACTATGGACTGGACTCTCACACTATTATGTTAGATCCACTATGGACTGGACTCTCACTATTATGTTAGATCCACTATGGACTGGACTCTCACATTATTATGTTAGATCCACTATGGACTGGACTCTCACACTATTATGTTAGATCCACTATGGACTGGACTCTCACAATATTATGTTAGATCCACTATGGACTGGACTCTCACACTATTATGTTAGATCCACTATGGACTGGACTCTCACTATTATATTAGATCCACTATGGACTGGACTCTCACTATTATGTTAGATCCACTATGGACTGGACTCTCACTATTATGTTAGATCCACTATGGACTGGACTCTCACACTATTATGTTAGATCCACTATGGACTGGACTCTCACATTATTATGTTAGATCCACTATGGACTGAACTCTCACTATTATGTTAGATCCACTATGGACTGGACTCTCACACTATTATGTTAGATCCACTATGGACTGGACTCTCACAATATTATGTTAGATCCACTATGGCCTGGACTCTCACACTATTATGTTAGATCCACTATGGACTGGACTCCCACATTATTATGTTAGATCCACTATGGACTGGACTCTCACAATATTATGCTAGATCCACTATGGACTGGACTCTCACACTATTATGTTAGATCCACTATGGACTGGATTCTCACTATTATGTTAGATCCACTATGGACTGGACTCTCACTATTATGTTGGATCCACTATGGACTGGACTCTCACTATTATGTTAGATCCACTATGGACTCTCACATTATTATGTTAGATCCACTATGGACTGGACTCTCACTATTATGTTAGATCCACTATGGACTGGACTCTCACAATATTATGCTAGATCCACTATGGACTGGACTCTCACTATTATGTTAGATCCACTATGGACTGGACTCTCACACTATTATGTTAGATCCACGATGGACTGGACTCTCACAATATTATGCTAGATCCACTATGGACTGGACTCTCACAATATTATGTTAGATCCACTATGCACTGGACTCTCACTATTATGTTAGATCCACTATGGACTGGACTCTCACACTATTATGTTAGATCCACTATGGACTGGACTCTCACAATATTATGTTAGATCCACTATGGACTGGACTCTCACTATTATGTTAGATCTACTATGGACTGGACTCTCACAATATTATGCTAGATCCACTATGGACTGGACTCTCACAATATTATGTTAGATCCACTATGGACTGGACTCTCACACTATTATGTTAGATCCACTATGGACTGGACTCTCACATTATTATGTTAGATCCACTATGGACTGGACTCTCACACTATTATGTTAGATCCACTATGGACTGGACTCTCACACTATTATGTTAGATCCACTGTGGACTGGACCCTCACAATATTATGTTAGATCCACTATGGACTGGACTCTCACACTATTATGTTAGATCCACTATGGACTGGACTCTCACTATTATATTAGATCCACTATGGACTGGACTCTCACTATTATGTTGGATCCACTATGGACTGGACTCTCACTATTATGTTAAATCCACTATGGACTGGACTCTCACTATTATGTTAGATCCACTATGGACTAGACTCTCACAATATTATGTTAGATCCACTATGGACTGGACTCTCACACTATTATGTTAGATCCACTATGGACTGGACTCTCACACTATTATGTTAGATCCACTATGGACTGGACTCTCACTATTATGTTAGATCCACTATGGACTGGACTCTCACATTATTATGTTAGATCCACTATGGACTGGACTCTCACACTATTATGTTAGATCCACTATGGACTGGACTCTCACAATATTATGTTAGATCCACTATGGACTGGACTCTCACACTATTATGTTAGATCCACTATGGACTGGACTCTCACTATTATATTAGATCCACTATGGACTGGACTCTCACTATTATGTTAGATCCACTATGGACTGGACTCTCACTATTATGTTAGATCCACTATGGACTGGACTCTCACACTATTATGTTAGATCCACTATGGACTGGACTCTCACATTATTATGTTGGATCCACTATGGACTGAACTCTCACTATTATGTTAGATCCACTATGGACTGGACTCTCACACTATTATGTTAGATCCACTATGGACTGGACTCTCACAATATTATGTTAGATCCACTATGGACTGGACTCTCACACTATTATGTTAGATCCACTATGGACTGGACTCTCACATTATTATGTTAGATCCACTATGGACTGGATTCTCACACTATTATGTTTGATCCACTATGGACTGAACTCTCACAAAATTATGCTAGATCCACTATGGACTGGACTCTCACAATATTATGCTAGATCCACTATGGACTGGACTCTCACACTATTATGTTAGATCCACTATGGACTGGACTCTCACTATTATGTTAGATCCACTATGGACTGGACTCTCACATTATTATGTTAGATCCACTATGGACTGGACTCTCACACTATTATGTTAGATCCACTATGGACTGGACTCTCACAATATTATGTTAGATCCACTATGGACTGGACTCTCACACTATTATGTTAGATCCACTATGGACTGGACTCTCACTATTATATTAGATCCACTATGGACTGGACTCTCACTATTATGTTAGATCCACTATGGACTGGACTCTCACTATTATGTTAGATCCACTATGGACTGGACTCTCACACTATTATGTTAGATCCACTATGGACTGGACTCTCACATTATTATGTTAGATCCACTATGGACTGAACTCTCACTATTATGTTAGATCCACTATGGACTGGACTCTCACACTATTATGTTAGATCCACTATGGACTGGACTCTCACAATATTATGTTAGATCCACTATGGCCTGGACTCTCACACTATTATGTTAGATCCACTATGGACTGGACTCCCACATTATTATGTTAGATCCACTATGGACTGGACTCTCACAATATTATGCTAGATCCACTATGGACTGGACTCTCACACTATTATGTTAGATCCACTATGGACTGGATTCTCACTATTATGTTAGATCCACTATGGACTGGACTCTCACTATTATGTTAGATCCACTATGGACTGGACTCTCACTATTATGTTAGATCCACTATGGACTCTCACATTATTATGTTAGATCCACTATGGACTGGACTCTCACTATTATGTTAGATCCACTATGGACTGGACTCTCACAATATTATGCTAGATCCACTATGGACTGGACTCTCACTATTATGTTAGATCCACTATGGACTGGACTCTCACACTATTATGTTAGATCCACGATGGACTGGACTCTCACAATATTATGCTAGATCCACTATGGACTGGACTCTCACAATATTATGTTAGATCCACTATGCACTGGACTCTCACTATTATGTTAGATCCACTATGGACTGGACTCTCACACTATTATGTTAGATCCACTATGGACTGGACTCTCACAATATTATGTTAGATCCACTATGGACTGGACTCTCACTATTATGTTAGATCTACTATGGACTGGACTCTCACAATATTATGCTAGATCCACTATGGACTGGACTCTCACAATATTATGTTAGATCCACTATGGACTGGACTCTCACACTATTATGTTAGATCCACTATGGACTGGACTCTCACATTATTATGTTAGATCCACTATGGACTGGACTCTCACACTATTATGTTAGATCCACTATGGACTGGACTCTCACACTATTATGTTAGATCCACTGTGGACTGGACCCTCACAATATTATGTTAGATCCACTATGGACTGGACTCTCACACTATTATGTTAGATCCACTATGGACTGGACTCTCACTATTATATTAGATCCACTATGGACTGGACTCTCACTATTATGTTGGATCCACTATGGACTGGACTCTCACTATTATGTTAAATCCACTATGGACTGGACTCTCACTATTATGTTAGATCCACTATGGACTAGACTCTCACAATATTATGTTAGATCCACTATGGACTGGACTCTCACACTATTATGTTAGATCCACTATGGACTGGACTCTCACACTATTATGTTAGATCCACTATGGACTGGACTCTCACTATTATGTTAGATCCACTATGGACTGGACTCTCACATTATTATGTTAGATCCACTATGGACTGGACTCTCACACTATTATGTTAGATCCACTATGGACTGGACTCTCACAATATTATGTTAGATCCACTATGGACTGGACTCTCACACTATTATGTTAGATCCACTATGGACTGGACTCTCACTATTATATTAGATCCACTATGGACTGGACTCTCACTATTATGTTAGATCCACTATGGACTGGACTCTCACTATTATGTTAGATCCACTATGGACTGGACTCTCACACTATTATGTTAGATCCACTATGGACTGGACTCTCACATTATTATGTTGGATCCACTATGGACTGAACTCTCACTATTATGTTAGATCCACTATGGACTGGACTCTCACACTATTATGTTAGATCCACTATGGACTGGACTCTCACAATATTATGTTAGATCCACTATGGACTGGACTCTCACACTATTATGTTAGATCCACTATGGACTGGACTCTCACATTATTATGTTAGATCCACTATGGACTGGATTCTCACACTATTATGTTTGATCCACTATGGACTGAACTCTCACAAAATTATGCTAGATCCACTATGGACTGGACTCTCACAATATTATGCTAGATCCACTATGGACTGGACTCTCACACTATTATGTTAGATCCACTATGGACTGGACTCTCACTATTATGTTAGATCCACTATGGACTGGACTCTCACATTATTATGTTAGATCCACTATGGACTGGACTCTCACACTATTATGTTAGATCCACTATGGACTGGACTCTCACAATATTATGTTAGATCCACTATGGACTGGACTCTCACACTATTATGTTAGATCCACTATGGACTGGACTCTCACTATTATATTAGATCCACTATGGACTGGACTCTCACTATTATGTTAGATCCACTATGGACTGGACTCTCACTATTATGTTAGATCCACTATGGACTGGACTCTCACACTATTATGTTAGATCCACTATGGACTGGACTCTCACATTATTATGTTAGATCCACTATGGACTGAACTCTCACTATTATGTTAGATCCACTATGGACTGGACTCTCACACTATTATGTTAGATCCACTATGGACTGGACTCTCACAATATTATGTTAGATCCACTATGGCCTGGACTCTCACACTATTATGTTAGATCCACTATGGACTGGACTCCCACATTATTATGTTAGATCCACTATGGACTGGACTCTCACAATATTATGCTAGATCCACTATGGACTGGACTCTCACACTATTATGTTAGATCCACTATGGACTGGATTCTCACTATTATGTTAGATCCACTATGGACTGGACTCTCACTATTATGTTAGATCCACTATGGACTGGACTCTCACTATTATGTTAGATCCACTATGGACTCTCACATTATTATGTTAGATCCACTATGGACTGGACTCTCACTATTATGTTAGATCCACTATGGACTGGACTCTCACAATATTATGCTAGATCCACTATGGACTGGACTCTCACTATTATGTTAGATC
The DNA here is from genome assembly GCF_033978685.3 of Nerophis lumbriciformis. Taxonomy (NCBI): domain Eukaryota; kingdom Metazoa; phylum Chordata; class Actinopteri; order Syngnathiformes; family Syngnathidae; genus Nerophis; species Nerophis lumbriciformis. The sequence continues at coordinate 3,457,158 of NC_084559.2, read as the reverse complement.
CACTATGGACTGGACTCTCACACTATTATGTTAGATCCACGATGGACTGGACTCTCACAATATTATGCTAGATCCACTATGGACTGGACTCTCACAATATTATGTTAGATCCACTATGCACTGGACTCTCACTATTATGTTAGATCCACTATGGACTGGACTCTCACACTATTATGTTAGATCCACTATGGACTGGACTCTCACAATATTATGTTAGATCCACTATGGACTGGACTCTCACTATTATGTTAGATCTACTATGGACTGGACTCTCACAATATTATGCTAGATCCACTATGGACTGGACTCTCACAATATTATGTTAGATCCACTATGGACTGGACTCTCACACTATTATGTTAGATCCACTATGGACTGGACTCTCACATTATTATGTTAGATCCACTATGGACTGGACTCTCACACTATTATGTTAGATCCACTATGGACTGGACTCTCACACTATTATGTTAGATCCACTGTGGACTGGACCCTCACAATATTATGTTAGATCCACTATGGACTGGACTCTCACACTATTATGTTAGATCCACTATGGACTGGACTCTCACTATTATATTAGATCCACTATGGACTGGACTCTCACTATTATGTTGGATCCACTATGGACTGGACTCTCACTATTATGTTAAATCCACTATGGACTGGACTCTCACTATTATGTTAGATCCACTATGGACTAGACTCTCACAATATTATGTTAGATCCACTATGGACTGGACTCTCACACTATTATGTTAGATCCACTATGGACTGGACTCTCACACTATTATGTTAGATCCACTATGGACTGGACTCTCACTATTATGTTAGATCCACTATGGACTGGACTCTCACATTATTATGTTAGATCCACTATGGACTGGACTCTCACACTATTATGTTAGATCCACTATGGACTGGACTCTCACAATATTATGTTAGATCCACTATGGACTGGACTCTCACAATATTATGCTAGATCCACTATGGACTGGACTCTCACACTATTATGTTAGATCCACTATGGACTGGATTCTCACTATTATGTTAGATCCACTATGGACTGGACTCTCACTATTATGTTAGATCCACTATGGACTGGACTCTCACTATTATGTTAGATCCACTATGGACTCTCACATTATTATGTTAGATCCACTATGGACTGGACTCTCACTATTATGTTAGATCCACTATGGACTGGACTCTCACAATATTATGCTAGATCCACTATGGACTGGACTCTCACTATTATGTTAGATCCACTATGGACTGGACTCTCACACTATTATGTTAGATCCACGATGGACTGGACTCTCACAATATTATGCTAGATCCACTATGGACTGGACTCTCACAATATTATGTTAGATCCACTATGCACTGGACTCTCACTATTATGTTAGATCCACTATGGACTGGACTCTCACACTATTATGTTAGATCCACTATGGACTGGACTCTCACAATATTATGTTAGATCCACTATGGACTGGACTCTCACTATTATGTTAGATCTACTATGGACTGGACTCTCACAATATTATGCTAGATCCACTATGGACTGGACTCTCACAATATTATGTTAGATCCACTATGGACTGGACTCTCACACTATTATGTTAGATCCACTATGGACTGGACTCTCACATTATTATGTTAGATCCACTATGGACTGGACTCTCACACTATTATGTTAGATCCACTATGGACTGGACTCTCACACTATTATGTTAGATCCACTGTGGACTGGACCCTCACAATATTATGTTAGATCCACTATGGACTGGACTCTCACACTATTATGTTAGATCCACTATGGACTGGACTCTCACTATTATATTAGATCCACTATGGACTGGACTCTCACTATTATGTTGGATCCACTATGGACTGGACTCTCACTATTATGTTAAATCCACTATGGACTGGACTCTCACTATTATGTTAGATCCACTATGGACTAGACTCTCACAATATTATGTTAGATCCACTATGGACTGGACTCTCACACTATTATGTTAGATCCACTATGGACTGGACTCTCACACTATTATGTTAGATCCAATATGGACTGGACTCTCACTATTATGTTAGATCCACTATGGACTGGACTCTCACTATTATGTTAGATCCACTATGGACTGGACTCTCACACTACTATGTTAGATACACTATGGACTGGACTCTCACACTATTATGTTATATCCACTATGGACTGGACTCCCACACTATTATGTTAGATCCACGATGGACTGGACTCTCACACTATTATGTTAGATCCACTATGGACTGGACTCTCACATTATTATGTTAGATCCACTATGGACTGGACTCTCACTATTATGTTAGATCTACTATGGACTGGACTCTCACTATTATGTTAGATCTACTATGGACTGGACTCTCACAATATTATGCTAGATCCACTATGGACTGGACTCTCACAATATTATGCTAGATCCACTATGGACTGGACTCTCACTATTATGTTAGATCCACTATGGACTGGACTCTCACACTATTATGTTAGATCCACTATGGACTGGACTCTCACACTATTATGCTAGATCCCCTATGGACTGGACTCTCACAATATTATGTTAGATCCACTATGGACTGGACTCTCACACTATTATGCTAGATCCACTATGGACTGGACTCTCACTATTATGTTAGATCCACTATGGACTGGACTCTCACAATATTATGCTAGATCCACTATGGACTGGACTCTCACAATGTTATGTTAGATCCACTATGGACTGGACTCTCACACTATTATGTTAGATCCACTATGGACTAGACTCTCACAATATTATGTTAGATCCACTATGGACTGGACTCTCACTATTATGTTGGATCCACTATGGACTAGACTCTCACAATATTATGTTAGATCCACTATGGACTAGACTCTCACAATATTATGCTAGATCCACTATGGACTGGACTCTCACTATTATGTTGGATCCACTATGGACTGGACTCTCACTATTATGTTAGATCCACTATGGACTGGACTCTCACACTATTATGTTAGATCCACTATGGACTGGACTCTCACTATTATGTTAGATCCACTATGGACTGGACTCTCACTATTATATTAGATCCACTATGGACTGGACTCTCACTATTATGTTAGATCCACTATGGACTGGACTCTCACTATTATGTTGGATCCACTATGGACTGGACTCTCACTATTATGTTAGATCCACTATGGACTGGACTCTCACTATTATATTAGATCCACTATGGACTGGACTCTCACTATTATGTTAGATCCACTATGGACTGGACTCTCACTATTATATTAGATCCACTATGGACTGGACTCTCACTATTATGTTAGATCCACTATGGACTGGACTCTCACACTATTATGTTAGATCCACTATGGACTGAACTCTCACTATTATGTTAGATCCACTATGGACTGGACTCTCACTATTATGTTAGATCCACTATGGACTAGACTCTCACAATATTATGTTAGATCCACTATGGACTGAACTCTCACTATTATGTTAGATCCACTATGGACTGGACTCTCACTATTATGTTAGATCCACTATGGACTAGACTCTCACAATATTATGTTAGATCCACTATGGACTGGACTCTCACATTATTATGTTAGATCCACTATGGACTGGACTCTCACACTATTATGTTAGATCCACTATGGACTGGACTCTCACTATTATGTTAGATCCACTATGGACTTGACTCTCACAATATTATGTTAGATCCACTATGGACTGAACTCTCACTATTATGTTAGATCCACTATGGACTGGACTCTCACTATTATGTTAGATCCACTATGGACTGGACTCTCACATTATTATGTTAGATCCACTATGGACTGGACTCTCACATTATTATGTTAGATCCACGATGGACTGGACTCTCACAATATTATGTTAGATCCACTATGGACTGAACTCTCACTATTATGTTAGATCCACTATGGACTGGACTCTCACTATTATGTTAGATCCACTATGGACTGGACTCTCACATTATTATGTTAGATCCACTATGGACTGGACTCTCACATTATTATGTTAGATCCACTATGGACTGGATTCTCACACTATTATGTTTGATCCACTATGGACTGAACTCTCACAAAATTATGCTAGATCCACTATGGACTGGACTCTCACAATATTATGCTAGATCCACTATGGACTGGACTCTCACACTATTATGTTAGATCCACTATGGACTGGACTCTCACTATTATGTTAGATCCACTATGGACTGGACTCTCACATTATTATGTTAGATCCACTATGGACTGGACTCTCACACTATTATGTTAGATCCACTATGGACTGGACTCTCACAATATTATGTTAGATCCACTATGGACTGGACTCTCACACTATTATGTTAGATCCACTATGGACTGGACTCTCACTATTATATTAGATCCACTATGGACTGGACTCTCACTATTATGTTAGATCCACTATGGACTGGACTCTCACTATTATGTTAGATCCACTATGGACTGGACTCTCACACTATTATGTTAGATCCACTATGGACTGGACTCTCACATTATTATGTTAGATCCACTATGGACTGAACTCTCACTATTATGTTAGATCCACTATGGACTGGACTCTCACACTATTATGTTAGATCCACTATGGACTGGACTCTCACAATATTATGTTAGATCCACTATGGCCTGGACTCTCACACTATTATGTTAGATCCACTATGGACTGGACTCCCACATTATTATGTTAGATCCACTATGGACTGGACTCTCACAATATTATGCTAGATCCACTATGGACTGGACTCTCACACTATTATGTTAGATCCACTATGGACTGGATTCTCACTATTATGTTAGATCCACTATGGACTGGACTCTCACTATTATGTTAGATCCACTATGGACTGGACTCTCACTATTATGTTAGATCCACTATGGACTCTCACATTATTATGTTAGATCCACTATGGACTGGACTCTCACTATTATGTTAGATCCACTATGGACTGGACTCTCACAATATTATGCTAGATCCACTATGGACTGGACTCTCACTATTATGTTAGATCCACTATGGACTGGACTCTCACACTATTATGTTAGATCCACGATGGACTGGACTCTCACAATATTATGCTAGATCCACTATGGACTGGACTCTCACAATATTATGTTAGATCCACTATGCACTGGACTCTCACTATTATGTTAGATCCACTATGGACTGGACTCTCACACTATTATGTTAGATCCACTATGGACTGGACTCTCACAATATTATGTTAGATCCACTATGGACTGGACTCTCACTATTATGTTAGATCTACTATGGACTGGACTCTCACAATATTATGCTAGATCCACTATGGACTGGACTCTCACAATATTATGTTAGATCCACTATGGACTGGACTCTCACACTATTATGTTAGATCCACTATGGACTGGACTCTCACATTATTATGTTAGATCCACTATGGACTGGACTCTCACACTATTATGTTAGATCCACTATGGACTGGACTCTCACACTATTATGTTAGATCCACTGTGGACTGGACCCTCACAATATTATGTTAGATCCACTATGGACTGGACTCTCACACTATTATGTTAGATCCACTATGGACTGGACTCTCACTATTATATTAGATCCACTATGGACTGGACTCTCACTATTATGTTGGATCCACTATGGACTGGACTCTCACTATTATGTTAAATCCACTATGGACTGGACTCTCACTATTATGTTAGATCCACTATGGACTAGACTCTCACAATATTATGTTAGATCCACTATGGACTGGACTCTCACACTATTATGTTAGATCCACTATGGACTGGACTCTCACACTATTATGTTAGATCCACTATGGACTGGACTCTCACTATTATGTTAGATCCACTATGGACTGGACTCTCACATTATTATGTTAGATCCACTATGGACTGGACTCTCACACTATTATGTTAGATCCACTATGGACTGGACTCTCACAATATTATGTTAGATCCACTATGGACTGGACTCTCACAATATTATGCTAGATCCACTATGGACTGGACTCTCACACTATTATGTTAGATCCACTATGGACTGGATTCTCACTATTATGTTAGATCCACTATGGACTGGACTCTCACTATTATGTTAGATCCACTATGGACTGGACTCTCACTATTATGTTAGATCCACTATGGACTCTCACATTATTATGTTAGATCCACTATGGACTGGACTCTCACTATTATGTTAGATCCACTATGGACTGGACTCTCACAATATTATGCTAGATCCACTATGGACTGGACTCTCACTATTATGTTAGATCCACTATGGACTGGACTCTCACACTATTATGTTAGATCCACGATGGACTGGACTCTCACAATATTATGCTAGATCCACTATGGACTGGACTCTCACAATATTATGTTAGATCCACTATGCACTGGACTCTCACTATTATGTTAGATCCACTATGGACTGGACTCTCACACTATTATGTTAGATCCACTATGGACTGGACTCTCACAATATTATGTTAGATCCACTATGGACTGGACTCTCACTATTATGTTAGATCTACTATGGACTGGACTCTCACAATATTATGCTAGATCCACTATGGACTGGACTCTCACAATATTATGTTAGATCCACTATGGACTGGACTCTCACACTATTATGTTAGATCCACTATGGACTGGACTCTCACATTATTATGTTAGATCCACTATGGACTGGACTCTCACACTATTATGTTAGATCCACTATGGACTGGACTCTCACACTATTATGTTAGATCCACTGTGGACTGGACCCTCACAATATTATGTTAGATCCACTATGGACTGGACTCTCACACTATTATGTTAGATCCACTATGGACTGGACTCTCACTATTATATTAGATCCACTATGGACTGGACTCTCACTATTATGTTGGATCCACTATGGACTGGACTCTCACTATTATGTTAAATCCACTATGGACTGGACTCTCACTATTATGTTAGATCCACTATGGACTAGACTCTCACAATATTATGTTAGATCCACTATGGACTGGACTCTCACACTATTATGTTAGATCCACTATGGACTGGACTCTCACACTATTATGTTAGATCCAATATGGACTGGACTCTCACTATTATGTTAGATCCACTATGGACTGGACTCTCACTATTATGTTAGATCCACTATGGACTGGACTCTCACACTACTATGTTAGATACACTATGGACTGGACTCTCACACTATTATGTTATATCCACTATGGACTGGACTCCCACACTATTATGTTAGATCCACGATGGACTGGACTCTCACACTATTATGTTAGATCCACTATGGACTGGACTCTCACATTATTATGTTAGATCCACTATGGACTGGACTCTCACTATTATGTTAGATCTACTATGGACTGGACTCTCACTATTATGTTAGATCTACTATGGACTGGACTCTCACAATATTATGCTAGATCCACTATGGACTGGACTCTCACAATATTATGCTAGATCCACTATGGACTGGACTCTCACTATTATGTTAGATCCACTATGGACTGGACTCTCACACTATTATGTTAGATCCACTATGGACTGGACTCTCACACTATTATGCTAGATCCCCTATGGACTGGACTCTCACAATATTATGTTAGATCCACTATGGACTGGACTCTCACACTATTATGCTAGATCCACTATGGACTGGACTCTCACTATTATGTTAGATCCACTATGGACTGGACTCTCACAATATTATGCTAGATCCACTATGGACTGGACTCTCACAATGTTATGTTAGATCCACTATGGACTGGACTCTCACACTATTATGTTAGATCCACTATGGACTAGACTCTCACAATATTATGTTAGATCCACTATGGACTGGACTCTCACTATTATGTTGGATCCACTATGGACTAGACTCTCACAATATTATGTTAGATCCACTATGGACTAGACTCTCACAATATTATGCTAGATCCACTATGGACTGGACTCTCACTATTATGTTGGATCCACTATGGACTGGACTCTCACTATTATGTTAGATCCACTATGGACTGGACTCTCACACTATTATGTTAGATCCACTATGGACTGGACTCTCACTATTATGTTAGATCCACTATGGACTGGACTCTCACTATTATATTAGATCCACTATGGACTGGACTCTCACTATTATGTTAGATCCACTATGGACTGGACTCTCACTATTATGTTGGATCCACTATGGACTGGACTCTCACTATTATGTTAGATCCACTATGGACTGGACTCTCACTATTATATTAGATCCACTATGGACTGGACTCTCACTATTATGTTAGATCCACTATGGACTGGACTCTCACTATTATATTAGATCCACTATGGACTGGACTCTCACTATTATGTTAGATCCACTATGGACTGGACTCTCACACTATTATGTTAGATCCACTATGGACTGAACTCTCACTATTATGTTAGATCCACTATGGACTGGACTCTCACTATTATGTTAGATCCACTATGGACTAGACTCTCACAATATTATGTTAGATCCACTATGGACTGAACTCTCACTATTATGTTAGATCCACTATGGACTGGACTCTCACTATTATGTTAGATCCACTATGGACTAGACTCTCACAATATTATGTTAGATCCACTATGGACTGGACTCTCACATTATTATGTTAGATCCACTATGGACTGGACTCTCACACTATTATGTTAGATCCACTATGGACTGGACTCTCACTATTATGTTAGATCCACTATGGACTTGACTCTCACAATATTATGTTAGATCCACTATGGACTGAACTCTCACTATTATGTTAGATCCACTATGGACTGGACTCTCACTATTATGTTAGATCCACTATGGACTGGACTCTCACATTATTATGTTAGATCCACTATGGACTGGACTCTCACATTATTATGTTAGATCCACGATGGACTGGACTCTCACACTATTATGTTAGATCCACTATGGACTGGACTCTCACACTATTATGTTAGATCCACTATGGACTGGACTCTCACAATATTATGCTAGATCCAGCCGACATCCATTGTACCGGTTGCCCAGGCGGGGGTCCCCACATCTGCCACCCATGGTTTCTCATTGTTATCCCAGTTTTTCCTTGCCCTGATGTGGGATCTGAGCCGAAGATGTCGTTGTGGCTTGTGCAGCCCTTTGAGACACTCGTGATTTAGGGCTATATAAGTAAACACTGATTGATTGATTGAACACTTGTGTGTGCATATGAGTGTGAATGCTGGTCCTGCAACCAGGTGGAGTTCTAATCACCACCAGTAAAAGAGCTGGACTTATGTGGGCTTATAGGTGTCACCAGACAGGATGAGTCATCGTTGCTAAAGACTTTATAAGACTGACTTAAGTGATTTAGTAGGTGCAAAAAAAAATATTAAAATAAAATGGCTTTATTTTCTGTCTTACATTTCACTTTGTAACATTTACAAGTACATCGACGATATTGTCCCCAAGTGTATTTTGGGTAAAAATCGTAATCAACCGCGATAGGTTGGGATAGGTTCCAGCCCCCACCAAAAACCCAGAGAGGGACAAGCAATAGAAAATAGATTGATGGATGGAAGCATAAACTAAGTAAAAGACACACCCCCTAAGCAGCTGAGGTCATCTTTATTAATAAACCCTCTAACAACAAACTCTCACATCAAGGCTCTCACTCGTCTCCCTCCTGACTCCCAAATCCTCGGCTCCTTGTGAAATGCCACTTGCCAGACTGACACAATGGGGGTGCGGGGTGGGGAAGTCTGTAACTACACACACACACACACACACACACACATGCATGTTCACACACACACACACACTCATACCTAGTGCAACATGGCCAGGAGACCACGGTGGAAGCATGCAGAAGAACAACACTAAAAGGCCGGCCTTTGACTGGCGGGAGTCATGTGAGGGTGTTAAGCGGACACACCCTCTTCGTTCATTTGGTAAAACTTTGCCTCTCCGGTGAAATATGTATTCCAGGGGTGTCAAAAGTGTGGACCACAGCTCAATTTTTATGAGTTTTTTTTTTTTTTTTTTTTAGAAATACAAACCCCGTTTCCATATGAGTTGGGAAATTGTGTTAGATGTAAATATAAACGGAATATTTGCAAATCCTTTTCAACCCATATTCAGTTGAATGCACTACAAAGACAACATATTTGATGTTCAAACTCATAAACTTTTTTTTTTTTTTTGCAAATAATCATTAACTTAGAATTTCATGGCTGCAACACGTGCCAAAGTAGTTGGGAAAGGGCATGTTCACCACTGTGTTACATGGCCTTTCCTTTTAACAACACTCAGTAAACGTTTGGGAACCGAGGTGACACATTTTTGAAGCTTCTCAGGTGGAATTCTTTCCCATTCTTGCTTGATGTACAGCTTAAGTCGTTCAACAGTCCGGGGGTCTCCTTTTTAGGCTTCATAATGCGCCACACATTTTCAATGGGAGACAGGTCTGGACTACAGGCAGGCCAGTCTAGTACCCGCACTCTTTTACTACGAAGCCACGTTGATGTAACACGTGGCTTGGCATTGTCTTGCTGAAATAAGCAGGGGCGTCCATGGTAACGTTGCTTGGATGGCAACCAAAACCTGTATGTACCTTTCAGCATTAATGGTGCCTTCACAGATGTGTAAGTTACCCATGTCTTGGGCACTAATACACCCCCATACCATCACACATGCTGGCTTTTACACTTTGCGCCTATAACAATCCGGATGGTTCTTTTCCTCTTTGGTCCGGAGGACACGACGTCCACAGTTTCCAAAAACAATTTGAAATGTCGACTCGTCAGACCACAGAACACTTTTCCACTTTGTATCAGTCCATCTTAGATGAGCTCAGGCCCAGCGAAGCCGACGGCGTTTCTGGGTGTTGTTGATAAACGGTTTTCGCCTTGCATAGGAGAGTTTTAACTTGCACTTACAGATGTAGCGACCAACTGTAGTTACTGACAGTGGGTTTGTGAAGTGTTCCTGAGCCCATGTGGTGATATCCTTTACACACCGATGTCGCTTGTTGATGCAGTACAGCCTGAGGGATCGAAGGTCACGGGCTTAGCTGCTTACGTGCAGTGATTTCTCCAGATTCTCCGAACCCTTTGATGATATTACGGACCGTAGATGGTGAAATCCCTAAATTCCCTTGCAATAGCTGGTTGAGAAAGGTTTTTCTTAAACTGTTCAACACTTTGCTCACGCAATTGTTGAAAAAGTGGTGACCCTCGCCCCATCCTTGTTTGTGAATGACTGAGCATTTCACGGAATCTACTTTTATACCCAATCATGGCACCCACCTGTTCCCAATTAGCCTGCACACCTGTGGGATGTTCCAAATAAGTGTTTGATGAGCATTCCTCAACTTTATCAGTATTTATTGCCACCTTTATCAACTTTTTTGTCACGTGTCGCTGGCATCAAATTCTAAAATTAATGATTATTTGCAAAAAAAATCAGTTTGAACATCAAATATGTTGTCTTTGTAGTGCATTCAACTGAATATGGGTTGAAAGGGATTTGCAAATCATTGTATTCCGTTTATATTTACATCTAACACAATTTCCCAACTCATATGGAAACGGGGTTTTTATTGTACAGTTATAATTGCTCATTTGCAAATTCTGTCCACCTTACCCTGCACCACCTCTGCGGCGGGAAAACCTGGACCATGTGTCGGTATTCTGCCAGCGGGTAACAGAAAGTGTGTGTGTGTGTGTGTGTGTGTGTGTGTGTGTGTGTGTGTGTTACACTGAAGCGGAACAGAGGAAGGTTAGACAGACAGGAAGTTTGGCCTGCACACGTGCACTGAGAAGCGCTAAGAAACATGCCCCGGCTCATTTGTTCCCACTGACAGCAGAGGAGAGCGATGGCTCTTTACAATATGAGCCTGAGGGAGTACGACAGGTGTGTGTGAGAGAGTAAAGGAGAGGTATGCACACTGCAAAAACTGAAATCTAAGTAAGATGAAATATCTCAAATAAGGGTGATATTTGCTTATTTTCTGTCTGATAAGATAATTCTTCTCACTAAGCAGATTTTATATTAGAGTGTTTTACTTGTTTTAAGTGTTTTGGTCCTAAATGATCTCAGTAAGATATTACAGCTTGTTGCTGGGATTTTATTGTCATGACTTGGTCCGGGGTGTGTGCTTTTCCAGGATGCAACGGAAAGTTGGCTCGTGCGAGACGGGAATGAAGGTACATGATTTATTATTATCAAAAAAAAAAAAGGAATAAATGAAAGCGCGCACAGTGGCGGAGAATAAACTATAAAACCAAAAGACTATAGCAAAAAGGTACAAACACAAAACACGCACAATGGCGGAGAACAAACTATGAAACCAAAAAGACTATAAATATGGAACAAAAACTTACTTGGCTTGGACAAAAGTAGTTGCTTGAGGAATTGACATGAAAAGAAGTATCAGGCATGAACAGAGCATAAATGTGTTGAGGTCGTCAGGACGAACAACAGAAAATTAATGAACTTAAATACTATGGACATGGTTAGTGAAAGCAGGTGCGTGACTCAAAACGTGAAACAGGTGCGTGACGTGACAGGTGAAAACTAATGGTTGCTATGGTGACCAGACAAGGGAGTGAAAAGACAGAAACTAAACAAAACATGACTTAAAACAAAACATGATAATACAGACATGACATTTATGACCTATTTTGAGTAAAACATGCTTGAAACTAGAATATCAACTGTTGCAAAGCTGTGTCATCAACACTCACAAGTATAAAACTACTTTTTTAAAGTAATCATTTCTTATTTCAAGCATGAAAAAAAAAAATCATGACTTTGACACAATTGTGTCTCATAATTAAAACAGATGACAGCCAAATGGACTTTGCTGTTTTATTTTCAATGAAACAATAGAAAATACGTACTCATATAGTAGTACAGTTGGCACAGTACAGTTAATATTTAAACATTTAACATGGACTTGTCTAGAGTGTAAGCCGCCTTCCGCCGGAATGCACCCCCCCCGCGACCCCAAAAAAGGGACAAGCGGTAGAAAATGGGTGGATGGAACATGTGACATTTCTAACAATTTTGAACAGAAAAGGTTCATGCACATTCAGATAAATTCTTCAAAATTACAATTAAAAACATTTTGGCCGGGCTGTATATATGTGCACTAATTACTTGGTGTTATGATGTCATGTTATCGATGGAAAAATGCATTTTTTTTTTTCATGTCTGTGTGATCATGTTTTGTTTTAGTAATGTTCGGTTTTATTTTTGGACTTTTTGTGCACTTTTGTTTTGTTTTGTCACCATAGTTACCCACCTGTCATGTCACGCACCTGTTTTGAGTCACGCACCTGTTGTTAATCATGTCTGTGTTATTTAAGCTTTTCATTTTCTGTTGTTCGTCCTGGTGTCATATCCTTTCTAACCCTGCTATCCTCTCGTTTCAAGCCCTGTTCACGGTCCCCATGCCACAGTAAGTGTTTTGTTATTTCGTGTTCAGTTTCTGCCTTTGTGCAAGTTTTGTTTTCATTCGCCAAGTTTTTTTTTTACCTCCGCCATTGTGCGCGCTTTACGTTTATTCTTTTTTTTGATAGTAATAAATAAATCATGTACCCACCTTCAAGCCATGTCCGATCCAAATTCTCTTGCATCTTGGGAAAACAAAAACTCCATAGTCCAAGTCCTGACATTTTTTAGACAATATGATTTGCCTGAGCGGCTAGGAGACCCCGAGAGTAACAAGGGGTTACCTTGTTGCCTTTCCATTAAGAACAATAAATTAGTTTTTAGTATAAGTTTGCTGGTTTCAAGAAATGTAATATCATTATGTCAAGATAATGGCACTAGCATTTACTTCATTTAAAGGGGAACATTATCACCAGACCTATGTAAGCGTCAATATATACCTTGATGTTGCAGAAAAAAGACCATATATTTTTTTAACCGATTTCCGAACTCTAAATGGGTGAATTTTGGCGAATTAAACGCCTTTCTAATATTCACTCTCGGAGCGATGACGTCACATCGGGAAGCAATCTGCCATTTTCTCAAACACCGAGTCAAATCAGCTCTGTTATTTTCCGTTTTTTCGACTGTTTTCCGTACCTTGGAGACATCATGCCTCGTCGGTGTGTTGTCGGAGGGTGTAACAACACGAACAGGGACGGATTCAAGTTGCACCAGTGGCCCAAAGATGCGAAAGTGGCAAGAAATTGGACGTTTGTTCCGCACACTTTACCGACGAAAGCTATGCTACGACAGAGATGGCAAGAATGTGTGGATATCCTGCGACACTCAAAGCAGATGCATTTCCAACGATAAAGTCAAAGAAATCTGCCGCCAGACCCCCATTGAATCTGCCGGAGTGTGTGAGCAATTCAGGGACAAAGGACCTCGGTAGCACGGCAAGCAATGGCGGCAGTTTGTTCCCGCAGACGAGCGAGCTAAACCCCCTATCGACCCTAGCTTCCCTGGCCTGCTGACATCAACTCCAAAACTGGACAGATCAGCTTTCAGGAAAAGAGCGCGGATGAGGGTATGTCTACAGAATATATTAATTGATGAAAATTGGGCTGTCTGCACTCTCAAAGTGCATGCTGTTGCCAAATGTATTTCATATGCTGTAAACCTAGTTCATAGTTGTTAGTTTCCTTTAATGCCAAACAAACACATACCAATCGTTGGTTAGAAGGCGATCGCCGAATTCGTCCTCACTTTCTCCCGTGTCGCTGGCTGTCGTGTCGTTTTCGTCGGTTTCGCATGCATACGGTTCAAACCGATATGGCTCAATAGCTTCAGTTTCTTCTTCAATTTCCTTTTCGCTACCTGCCTCCACACTACAACCGTCCGTTTCAATACATTCGTAATCTGTTGAATCGCTTAAGCCGCTGAAATCCGAGTCTGAATCCGAGCTAATGTCGCTATAGCTTGCTGTTCTATGCGCCATGTTTGTTTGTGTTGGCTTCACTATGTGACGTCACAGGAAAATGGACGGGTGTTTATAACGATGGTTAAAATCAGGCACTTTGAAGCTTTTTTTAGGGATATTACGTGATGGGTAAAATTTTGAAAAAAACTTCGAAAAATATAATAAGCCACTGGGAACTGATTTTTAATGGTTTTAACCCTTCTGAAATGATAATGTTCCCCTTTAAGAATATTTTTCAACATATTGAGCAAAAAGGTCTCTTTTTTTTTCTACCAAGAAAAGTGCACTTGTTATTAGTGAGAATATACTTATTTTAAGGTATTTTGGGGTTCATTGAGGTTAGCTAATTTTACTTGTTTTGGAAAGTCTTTACAAGCCGAATTTTCTTGTTCTATTGGCAGATAATTTTGCTTAGTTCAAATAAAATACCCCTCATTTTTGTATTTTTTTTTCTTCTTGTTTTTGAACACTGACTTTTTGCAGTGTGGGACAAGCAGTAGAAAATGGATAGATGGCACTTTTTCGTCACTTATTGTTTGTCTTTGGTACACTAATGTGTATATTTTAGGCCATTGGTTATTTGTTTTATTTTTGCAAAAACATATATATCTATTGTTATACTGCTCTTTTTCTCTTTGGTATGAACATTATTATGTAAAGTCAAAGTTATTCACTGCAAAAAGTCAGTGTTCAAAAACAAGAAAAAAAAATAAAAAATAAGGGGTATTTAATTTGAACTAAGCAAAATTATCTGCCAATAGAACAAGAAAATTTGGCTTGTCAAGACTTTCCAAAACAAGTAAAATTAGCTAACCTCAACGAACCCAAAAATACCTTAAAATAAGTATATTCTCACTAATAACAAGTGCACTACTATATGAGTACGTATTTTCTATTGTTTCATTGAAAATAAAACAGCAAAGTCCATTTGGCTGTCATCTGTTTTAATTATGAGACACAATTGTGTCAAAGTCATGATTTTTTATTTCATGCTTGAAATAAGAAATGATTACTTTGACAAAACAGTTGTATACTTGTGAGTGTTGATGACACAGCTTTGCAACAGTTGATATTCTAGTTTCAAGCATGTTTTACTCAATATAGCTCATCAAATCTCAGCTACAAGCTGTAATATCTTAGTGAGATCATTTAGGACCAAAACACTTAAAACAAGTAAAACACTCTAACATAAAATCTGCCTAGTGATAAGAATTATCTTATCAGACAGAAAATAACCAAATATCACCCTTATTTGAGATATTTAATCTAAGTTAGATTTCAGTTTTTGCAGATTTATTGCCAGCATTGTTTGTGTTTTAGAATAGGCCATTCATTAAAGGTGCGCTTCTATAATCCGGTGCGCCTTATAGTGTGGAAAATACGGTATTTTACTTGAAGTAAGCAAAATTATCTGCCAAAAGAACAAGAAAATTCGGCTTGTCAAGACTTTCCAAAACAAGTAATAATAATAATAATAATAGATTTTTTTTGTAAAAAGCACTTTATATTGAGTAAACAACCTCAAAGTGCTACAGTGTATTAAAAAAATAAAATAAAAAATAAAAAGATATTAAAAAATAAATTAAAATAAAAACTAGAACAGCCAAATAGCTATAACTAGTATGCATATATCCAAAAAAAAAAAAGAAGGCTTTTTTAAAAGCATCCACAGTCTGTGGTGCCCTCAGGTGGTCAGGGAGAGCGTTCCACAGACTGGGAGCGGCGGAGCAGAAATCCCGGTCTCCCATTGTTCGTCGTTTTGTCCTCGGAGGTTGGAGGAGGTTAGCCTAAGTAAAATTAGCTCACCTCAATGAACCCAAAAATACCTTAAAATAAGTACCGTATTTTCCGCACTATAAGACGCACTGGATTATAAGGCGCACCTTCAATGAATGGCCTATTTTAAAACGATGTTCATATATAAGGCGCACCGCATTATAAGGCGCATTAAATAAACTCAACAGTAGAGGCTGGGGTTACGTTATGCATCCATTAGATGGAGCTGCGGCTGTGGCTCAATATTGGTCCATATATAAGGCGCACCGGATTATAAGGCCCACTGTCAGCTTCTGAGAAAATTTTGAGGTTTTTAGGTGCACCTTACACTGCAAAAACTGCAATTTAAGTAAGATGAAATATCTCAAATAAGGGTGATATTTGCTTATTTTTTGTCTGATGAGATAATTCTTCTCACTAAGCAGATTTTATGTTAGAGTGTTTTACTTGTTTTAAGGGTTTTGGTCCTAAATGATCTCAGTAAGATATTACAGCTTGTTGCTGAGATTTGATGACCTATATTGAGTAAAACATGCTTGAAACTAGAATATCAACTGTTGCAAAGCTGTGTCATCAACACTCACAAGTATAAAACTACTTTTTTAAAGTAATAATGTCTTATTTCAAGCATGAAAAAAAAAAATCATGATGTCGAGCGCATATCATTATGTCAAGATAATGGCACTAGCATTTACTTATTTAAGAATATTTTTCAACATATTGAGCAAAAAGGTCTCTTTTTTGCTACCAAGAAAAGTGCACTTGTTATTAGTGATAATATACTTATTTTAAGGTATTTTTGGGTTCATTGAGGTTAGCTAATTTTACTTGTTTTGGAAAGTCTTGACAAGCCGAATTTTCTTGTTCTATTGGCAGATTTTTGTGGGTTTGTTTCTTGTTTTTGAACACTGACTTTTTGCAGTGCAGGTAGAGCACATAACATTTGAATCAAATGTCTTAGAATGATTGAGTTTGCTTATTCTGCAGCTGTTTGTTGTGTGTGTTTATGTGCCATTTAAGTATAGAAGTGGTGTGTACGTGTGCTGCGTGGAGATGGCGGTGGCACATTCGAGGTCTGACCGCCATCATGCGACACCACATGAAGTGGCCCTGAGCTACCTCACACACACTTGATCATTCACTGTGAAAAGCACCTCGGTGCAACAGAGGCTTTTCTGTTTGCAAGCAGGTGTCGGGA
The DNA here is from genome assembly GCF_033978685.3 of Nerophis lumbriciformis. NCBI lineage: Eukaryota > Metazoa > Chordata > Actinopteri > Syngnathiformes > Syngnathidae > Nerophis > Nerophis lumbriciformis. Next base: position 3,439,175 of record NC_084559.2, on the reverse strand, counting down.
CAGAAAACATGGCTCTATTAAAAACCATGCGAGGGGCTGCTTTTCTCCTTCCCCCCATTGCAATTTGTTACTCCGGGCTCTTGCCATGTGATGAAATCCAAGCAGCGGGTTTTGACTAATTCATGTGGAGCAGAAAGCGCACAGCTGCATAGGAGTGCATTGCTGAGAACCGTCAAAAGTAAAAATGTTGTTTTGCTGTATTAATTTTCTTTTTTAAAAAGGTGTCCTCCAGTCCTTTATACAGAAACATGACGTCCCGAGATGCTACTTACTGACTTAAATAAGCCTGCGAGAACTCATTAGTGACACTTTGTTTGTTTTATGTTACTTTAATGTTTGTTCTAACACAGGCATGGGCAATTACTTTGACTTGGGGGCCACATTAGTTGGTAAAGCAGCCTCTGGGGGCCTATATATATATAGATATATATACAGGGCTCGGATTTTACCGCGGCAAGTGCACTGCAAAAAGTCCGTGTTCAAAAACAAGAAAAAAAAAAAACGAAAATTGGGGGGTATTTTATTTGAACTAAGCAAAATTATCTGCCAATAGAACAAGAAAATTCGGCTTGTCAAGACTTTCCAAAACAAGTAGAATTAGCTAACCTCAATGAACCCAAAAATACCTCAAAATTGTCAAGACGTGGACAGTGAGGGGTTTGTTTTCCCGAGATGCAAGAAAATTTGGAGCGGACATGGCGTGAAGGTAAGGACATTATTTAATTTAACACTATAACAAGAAACAAACAAAAGGGTACAAACAAAAGGCGCGCACAAGGCGGAGAACAAACTTGGCTATGAACAAAACTTAACACTTAGACAGAAACTATGGACATGAAAAACTACACTTACTGTGACGTGAAAAAACAAGTAAAATTAGCTAACCTCAATGAACCCAAAAATACCTCAAAATTGTCAAGACGTGGACGTTGAGGGGTTTGTTTTCCCGAGATGCAAGAAAAGTTGGAGCGGACATGGCGTGAAGGTAAGGACATTATTTAATATAACACTATAACAAGAAACAAACAAAAGGGTACAAACAAAAGGCGCGCACAAGGCGGAGAACAAACTTGGCTATGAACAAAACTAACACTTAGACAGAAACTATGGACATGAAAAACTACACTTACTGTGACGTGAAAAAACAAGTAGAATTAGCTAACCTCAATGAACCCAAAAATACCTCAAAATTGTCAAGACGTGGACGTTGAGGGGTTTGTTTTCCCGAGATGCAAGAAAAGTTGGACAAACATGGCGTAAAGGTAAGGACAGTATTTGATTTAACACTATAACAAGAAACAAAGAAAAGGGTACAAACAAAAGGCGGCAACAAGGCGGAGAACAAACTTGGCTATGAACAAAACTAACACTTAGACAGAAACTATGGACATGAAAAACTACACTTACTGTGACGTGAAAAAACAAGTACAATTAGCTAACCTCAATGAACCCAAAAATACCTCAAAATTGTCAAGACGTGGACGTTGAGGGGTTTGTTTTCCCGAGATGCAAGAAAATTTGGAGCGGACATGGCGTGAAGGTAAGGACATTATTTAATTCAACACTATAACAAGAAACAAACAAAAGGGTACAAACAAAAGGCGCGCACAAGGCGGAGAACAAACTTGGCTATGAACAAAACTAACACTTAGACAGAAACTATGGACATGAAAAACTACACTTACTGTGACGTGAAAAAACAAGTAGAATTAGCTAACCTCAATGAACCCAAATATACCTCAAAATTGTCAAGACGTGGACGTTGAGGGGTTTGTTTTCCCGAGTTGCAGGAAAAGTTGGACAAACATGGCGTAAAGGTAAGGACATTATTTAATTCAACACTATAACAAGAAACAAACAAAAGGGTACAAACAAAAGCCGCGCACAAGGCGGAGAACAAACTTGGCTATGAACAAAACTAACACTTAGACAGAAACTATGGACATGAAAAACTACACTTACTGTGACGTGAAAAAACAAGTAGAATTAGCTAACCTCAATGAACCCAAAAATACCTCAAAATTGTCAAGACGTGGACGTTGAGGGGTTTGTTTTCCCGAGATGCAAGAAAAGTTGGAGCGGACATGGCGTGAAGGTAAGGACATTATTTAATTCAACACTATGACAAGAAACAAACAAAAGGGTACAAACAAAAGGCGCGCACAAGGCGGAGAACAAACTTGGCTATGAACAAAACTAACACTTAGACAGAAACTATGGACATGAAAAACTACACTTACTGTGACGTGAAAAAACAAGTAGAATTAGCTAACCTCAATGAACCCAAAAATACCTCAAAATTGTCAAGACGTGGACGTTGAGGGGTTTGTTTTCCCGAGATGCAAGAAAATTTGGAGCGGACATGGCGTGAAGGTAAGGACATTATTTAATTCAACACTATGACAAGAAACAAACAAAAGGGTACAAACAAAAGGCGCGCACAAGGCGGAGAACAAACTTGGCTATGAACAAAACTAACACTTAGACAGAAACTATGGACATGAAAAACTACACTTACTGTGACGTGAAAAAACAAGTAGAATTAGCTAACCTCAATGAACCCAAATATACCTCAAAATTGTCAAGACGTGGACGTTGAGGGGTTTGTTTTCCCGAAATGCAAGAAAAGTTGGACAAACATGGCGTAAAGGTAAAGACATTATTTAATTTAACACTATAACAAGAAACAAACAAAAGGGTACAAACAAAAGGCGCGCACAAGGCGGAGAACAAACTTGGCTATGAACAAAACTTAACACTTAGACAGAAACTATGGACATGAAAAACTACACTTACTGTGACGTGAAAAAACAAGTAAAATTAGCTAACCTCAATGAACCCAAAAATACCTCAAAATTGTCAAGACGTGGACGTTGAGGGGTTTGTTTTCCCGAGATGCAAGAAAAGTTGGACAAACATGGCGTAAAGGTAAGGCCATTATTTAATGTAACACTATAACAAGAAACAAACAAAAGGGTACAAACAAAAGGCGCGCACAAGGCGGAGAACAAACTTGGCTATGAACAAAACTAACACTTAGACAGAAACTATGGACATGAAAAACTACACTTACTGTGACGTGAAAAAACAAGTACAATTAGCTAACCTCAATGAACCCAAAAATACCTCAAAATTGTCAAGACGTGGACGTTGAGGGGTTTGTTTTCCCGAGATGCAAGAAAAGTTGGAGCGGACATGGCGTGAAGATAAGGACATTATTTAATATAACACTATAACAAGAAACAAACAAAAGGGTACAAACAAAAGGCGCGCACAAGGCGGAGAACAAACTTGGCTATGAACAAAACTAACACTTAGACAGAAACTATGGACATGAAAAACTACACTTACTGTGACGTGAAAAAACAAGTAGAATTAGCTAACCTCAATGAACCCAAAAATACCTCAAAATTGTCAAGACGTGGACGTTGAGGGGTTTGTTTTCCCGAGATGCAAGAAAATTTGGAGCGGACATGGCGTGAAGATAAGGACATTATTTAATATAACACTATAACAAGAAACAAACAAAAGGGTACAAACAAAAGGCGCGCACAAGGCGGAGAACAAACTTGGCTATGAACAAAACTAACACTTAGACAGAAACTATGGACATGAAAAACTACACTTACTGTGACGTGAAAAAACAAGTAGAATTAGCTAACCTCAATGAACCCAAAAATACCTCAAAATTGTCAAGATGTGGACGTTGAGGGGTTTGTTTTCCCGAGATGCAAGAAAAGTTGGACAAACATGGCGTAAAGGTAAGGACATTATTTAATGTAACACTATAACAAGAAACAAACAAAAGAGTACAAACAAAAGGCGCGCACAAGGCGGAGAACAAACTTGGCTATGAACAAAACTAACACTAAGACAGAAACTATGGACATGAAAAACTACACTTACTGTGACGTGAAAAAACAAGTAGAATTAGCTAACCTCAATGAACCCAAAAATACCTCAAAATTGTCAAGACGTGGACGTTGAGGGGTTTGTTTTCCCGAGTTGCAGGAAAAGTTGGACAAACATGGCGTAAAGGTAAGGACATTATTTAATTCAACACTATAACAAGAAACAAACAAAAGGGTACAAACAAAAGCCGCGCACAAGGCGGAGAACAAACTTGGCTATGAACAAAACCAACACTTAGACAGAAACTATGGACATGAAAAACTACACTTACTGTGACGTGAAAAAACAAGTAGAATTAGCTAACCTCAATGAACCAAAAAATACCTCAAAATTGTCAAGACGTGGACGTTGAGGGGTTTGTTTTCCCGAGATGCAAGAAAATTTGGAGCGGACATGGCGTGAAGGTAAGGACATTATTTAATTCAACACTATAACAAGAAACAAACAAAAGGGTACAAACAAAAGGCGCGCACAAGGCGGACAACAAACTTGGCTATGAACAAAACTAACACTTAGACAGAAACTATGGACATGAAAAACTACACTTACTGTGACGTGAAAAAACAAGTAGAATTAGCTAACCTCAATGAACCCAAATATACCTCAAAATTGTCAAGACGTGGACGTTGAGGGGTTTGTTTTCCCGAGTTGCAGGAAAAGTTGGACAAACATGGCGTAAAGGTAAGGACATTATTTAATTCAACACTATAACAAGAAACAAACAAAAGGGTACAAACAAAAGCCGCGCACAAGGCGGAGAACAAACTTGGCTATGAACAAAACTAACACTTAGACAGAAACTATGGACATGAAAAACTACACTTACTGTGACGTGAAAAAACAAGTAGAATTAGCTAACCTCAATGAACCCAAAAATACCTCAAAATTGTCAAGACGTGGACGTTGAGGGGTTTGTTTTCCCGAGATGCAAGAAAAGTTGGAGCGGACATGGCGTGAAGGTAAGGACATTATTTAATTCAACACTATGACAAGAAACAAACAAAAGGGTACAAACAAAAGGCGCGCACAAGGCGGAGAACAAACTTGGCTATGAACAAAACTAACACTTAGACAGAAACTATGGACATGAAAAACTACACTTACTGTGACGTGAAAAAACAAGTAGAATTAGCTAACCTCAATGAACCCAAAAATACCTCAAAATTGTCAAGACGTGGACGTTGAGGGGTTTGTTTTCCCGAGATGCAAGAAAATTTGGAGCGGACATGGCGTGAAGGTAAGGACATTATTTAATTCAACACTATGACAAGAAACAAACAAAAGGGTACAAACAAAAGGCGCGCACAAGGCGGAGAACAAACTTGGCTATGAACAAAACTAACACTTAGACAGAAACTATGGACATGAAAAACTACACTTACTGTGACGTGAAAAAACAAGTAGAATTAGCTAACCTCAATGAACCCAAATATACCTCAAAATTGTCAAGACGTGGACGTTGAGGGGTTTGTTTTCCCGAAATGCAAGAAAAGTTGGACAAACATGGCGTAAAGGTAAAGACATTATTTAATTTAACACTATAACAAGAAACAAACAAAAGGGTACAAACAAAAGGCGCGCACAAGGCGGAGAACAAACTTGGCTATGAACAAAACTTAACACTTAGACAGAAACTATGGACATGAAAAACTACACTTACTGTGACGTGAAAAAACAAGTAAAATTAGCTAACCTCAATGAACCCAAAAATACCTCAAAATTGTCAAGACGTGGACGTTGAGGGGTTTGTTTTCCCGAGATGCAAGAAAAGTTGGACAAACATGGCGTAAAGGTAAGGCCATTATTTAATGTAACACTATAACAAGAAACAAACAAAAGGGTACAAACAAAAGGCGCGCACAAGGCGGAGAACAAACTTGGCTATGAACAAAACTAACACTTAGACAGAAACTATGGACATGAAAAACTACACTTACTGTGACGTGAAAAAACAAGTACAATTAGCTAACCTCAATGAACCCAAAAATACCTCAAAATTGTCAAGACGTGGACGTTGAGGGGTTTGTTTTCCCGAGATGCAAGAAAAGTTGGAGCGGACATGGCGTGAAGATAAGGACATTATTTAATATAACACTATAACAAGAAACAAACAAAAGGGTACAAACAAAAGGCGCGCACAAGGCGGAGAACAAACTTGGCTATGAACAAAACTAACACTTAGACAGAAACTATGGACATGAAAAACTACACTTACTGTGACGTGAAAAAACAAGTAGAATTAGCTAACCTCAATGAACCCAAAAATACCTCAAAATTGTCAAGACGTGGACGTTGAGGGGTTTGTTTTCCCGAGATGCAAGAAAATTTGGAGCGGACATGGCGTGAAGATAAGGACATTATTTAATATAACACTATAACAAGAAACAAACAAAAGGGTACAAACAAAAGGCGCGCACAAGGCGGAGAACAAACTTGGCTATGAACAAAACTAACACTTAGACAGAAACTATGGACATGAAAAACTACACTTACTGTGACGTGAAAAAACAAGTAGAATTAGCTAACCTCAATGAACCCAAAAATACCTCAAAATTGTCAAGATGTGGACGTTGAGGGGTTTGTTTTCCCGAGATGCAAGAAAAGTTGGACAAACATGGCGTAAAGGTAAGGACATTATTTAATGTAACACTATAACAAGAAACAAACAAAAGAGTACAAACAAAAGGCGCGCACAAGGCGGAGAACAAACTTGGCTATGAACAAAACTAACACTAAGACAGAAACTATGGACATGAAAAACTACACTTACTGTGACGTGAAAAAACAAGTACAATTAGCTAACCTCAATGAACCCAAAAATACCTCAAAATTGTCAAGACGTGGACGTTGAGGGGTTTGTTTTCCCGAGATGCAAGAAAAGTTGGAGCGGACATGGCGTGAAGATAAGGACATTATTTAATATAACACTATAACAAGAAACAAACAAAAGGGTACAAACAAAAGGCGCGCACAAGGCGGAGAACAAACTTGGCTATGAACAAAACTAACACTTAGACAGAAACTATGGACATGAAAAACTACACTTACTGTGACGTGAAAAAACAAGTAGAATTAGCTAACCTCAATGAACCCAAAAATACCTCAAAATTGTCAAGACGTGGACGTTGAGGGGTTTGTTTTCCCGAGATGCAAGAAAATTTGGAGCGGACATGGCGTGAAGATAAGGACATTATTTAATATAACACTATAACAAGAAACAAACAAAAGGGTACAAACAAAAGGCGCGCACAAGGCGGAGAACAAACTTGGCTATGAACAAAACTAACACTTAGACAGAAACTATGGACATGAAAAACTACACTTACTGTGACGTGAAAAAACAAGTAGAATTAGCTAACCTCAATGAACCCAAAAATACCTCAAAATTGTCAAGATGTGGACGTTGAGGGGTTTGTTTTCCCGAGATGCAAGAAAAGTTGGACAAACATGGCGTAAAGGTAAGGACATTATTTAATGTAACACTATAACAAGAAACAAACAAAAGAGTACAAACAAAAGGCGCGCACAAGGCGGAGAACAAACTTGGCTATGAACAAAACTAACACTAAGACAGAAACTATGGACATGAAAAACTACACTTACTGTGACGTGAAAAAACAAGTAGAATTAGCTAACCTCAATGAACCCAAAAATACCTCAAAATTGTCAAGACGTGGACGTTGAGGGGTTTGTTTTCCCGAGTTGCAGGAAAAGTTGGACAAACATGGCGTAAAGGTAAGGACATTATTTAATTCAACACTATAACAAGAAACAAACAAAAGGGTACAAACAAAAGCCGCGCACAAGGCGGAGAACAAACTTGGCTATGAACAAAACCAACACTTAGACAGAAACTATGGACATGAAAAACTACACTTACTGTGACGTGAAAAAACAAGTAGAATTAGCTAACCTCAATGAACCAAAAAATACCTCAAAATTGTCAAGACGTGGACGTTGAGGGGTTTGTTTTCCCGAGATGCAAGAAAATTTGGAGCGGACATGGCGTGAAGGTAAGGACATTATTTAATTCAACACTATAACAAGAAACAAACAAAAGGGTACAAACAAAAGGCGCGCACAAGGCGGACAACAAACTTGGCTATGAACAAAACTAACACTTAGACAGAAACTATGGACATGAAAAACTACACTTACTGTGACGTGAAAAAACAAGTAGAATTAGCTAACCTCAATGAACCCAAATATACCTCAAAATTGTCAAGACGTGGACGTTGAGGGGTTTGTTTTCCCGAGTTGCAGGAAAAGTTGGACAAACATGGCGTAAAGGTAAGGACATTATTTAATTCAACACTATAACAAGAAACAAACAAAAGGGTACAAACAAAAGCCGCGCACAAGGCGGAGAACAAACTTGGCTATGAACAAAACTAACACTTAGACAGAAACTATGGACATGAAAAACTACACTTACTGTGACGTGAAAAAACAAGTAGAATTAGCTAACCTCAATGAACCCAAAAATACCTCAAAATTGTCAAGACGTGGACGTTGAGGGGTTTGTTTTCCCGAGATGCAAGAAAAGTTGGAGCGGACATGGCGTGAAGGTAAGGACATTATTTAATTCAACACTATGACAAGAAACAAACAAAAGGGTACAAACAAAAGGCGCGCACAAGGCGGAGAACAAACTTGGCTATGAACAAAACTAACACTTAGACAGAAACTATGGACATGAAAAACTACACTTACTGTGACGTGAAAAAACAAGTAGAATTAGCTAACCTCAATGAACCCAAAAATACCTCAAAATTGTCAAGACGTGGACGTTGAGGGGTTTGTTTTCCCGAGATGCAAGAAAATTTGGAGCGGACATGGCGTGAAGGTAAGGACATTATTTAATTCAACACTATGACAAGAAACAAACAAAAGGGTACAAACAAAAGGCGCGCACAAGGCGGAGAACAAACTTGGCTATGAACAAAACTAACACTTAGACAGAAACTATGGACATGAAAAACTACACTTACTGTGACGTGAAAAAACAAGTAGAATTAGCTAACCTCAATGAACCCAAATATACCTCAAAATTGTCAAGACGTGGACGTTGAGGGGTTTGTTTTCCCGAAATGCAAGAAAAGTTGGACAAACATGGCGTAAAGGTAAAGACATTATTTAATTTAACACTATAACAAGAAACAAACAAAAGGGTACAAACAAAAGGCGCGCACAAGGCGGAGAACAAACTTGGCTATGAACAAAACTTAACACTTAGACAGAAACTATGGACATGAAAAACTACACTTACTGTGACGTGAAAAAACAAGTAAAATTAGCTAACCTCAATGAACCCAAAAATACCTCAAAATTGTCAAGACGTGGACGTTGAGGGGTTTGTTTTCCCGAGATGCAAGAAAAGTTGGACAAACATGGCGTAAAGGTAAGGCCATTATTTAATGTAACACTATAACAAGAAACAAACAAAAGGGTACAAACAAAAGGCGCGCACAAGGCGGAGAACAAACTTGGCTATGAACAAAACTAACACTTAGACAGAAACTATGGACATGAAAAACTACACTTACTGTGACGTGAAAAAACAAGTACAATTAGCTAACCTCAATGAACCCAAAAATACCTCAAAATTGTCAAGACGTGGACGTTGAGGGGTTTGTTTTCCCGAGATGCAAGAAAAGTTGGAGCGGACATGGCGTGAAGATAAGGACATTATTTAATATAACACTATAACAAGAAACAAACAAAAGGGTACAAACAAAAGGCGCGCACAAGGCGGAGAACAAACTTGGCTATGAACAAAACTAACACTTAGACAGAAACTATGGACATGAAAAACTACACTTACTGTGACGTGAAAAAACAAGTAGAATTAGCTAACCTCAATGAACCCAAAAATACCTCAAAATTGTCAAGACGTGGACGTTGAGGGGTTTGTTTTCCCGAGATGCAAGAAAATTTGGAGCGGACATGGCGTGAAGATAAGGACATTATTTAATATAACACTATAACAAGAAACAAACAAAAGGGTACAAACAAAAGGCGCGCACAAGGCGGAGAACAAACTTGGCTATGAACAAAACTAACACTTAGACAGAAACTATGGACATGAAAAACTACACTTACTGTGACGTGAAAAAACAAGTAGAATTAGCTAACCTCAATGAACCCAAAAATACCTCAAAATTGTCAAGATGTGGACGTTGAGGGGTTTGTTTTCCCGAGATGCAAGAAAAGTTGGACAAACATGGCGTAAAGGTAAGGACATTATTTAATGTAACACTATAACAAGAAACAAACAAAAGAGTACAAACAAAAGGCGCGCACAAGGCGGAGAACAAACTTGGCTATGAACAAAACTAACACTAAGACAGAAACTATGGACATGAAAAACTACACTTACTGTGACGTGAAAAAACAAGTAGAATTAGCTAACCTCAATGAACCCAAAAATACCTCAAAATTGTCAAGACATGGACGTTGAGGGGTTTGTTTTCCCGAGATGCAAGAAAATTTGGAGCGGACATGGCGTGAAGGTAAGGACATTATTTAATATAACACTATAACAAGAAACAAACAAAAGGGTACAAACAAAAGGCGCGCACAAGGCGGAGAACAAACTTGGCTATGAACAAAACTAACACTTAGACAGAAACTATGGACATGAAAAACTACACTTACTGTGACGTGAAAAAACAAGTAGAATTAGCTAACCTCAATGAACCCAAAAATACCTCAAAATTGTCAAGACGTGGACGTTGAGGGGTTTGTTTTCCCGAGATGCAAAAAAAGTTGGACAAACATGGCGTAAAGGTAAGGACATTATTTAATTTAACACTATAACAAGAAACAAACAAAAGGGTACAAACAAAAGGCGCGCACAAGGCGGAGAACAAACTTGGCTATGAACAAAACTAACACTTAGACAGAAACTATGGACATGAAAAACTACACTTACTGTGACGAGAAAAAACAAGTAGAATTAGCTAACCTCAATGAACCAAAAAATACCTCAAAATTGTCAAGACGTGGACGTTGAGGGGTTTGTTTTCCCGAGATGCAAGAAAATTTGGAGCGGACATGGCGTGAAGGTAAGGACATTATTTAATATAACACTATAACAAGAAACAAACAAAAGGGTACAAACAAAAGGCGCGCACAAGGCGGACAACAAACTTGGCTATGAACAAAACTAACACTTAGACAGAAACTATGGACATGAAAAACTACACTTACTGTGACGTGAAAAAACAAGTAGAATTAGCTAACCTCAATGAACCCAAATATACCTCAAAATTGTCAAGACGTGGACGTTGAGGGGTTTGTTTTCCCGAAATGCAAGAAAAGTTGGACAAACATGGCGTAAAGGTAAAGACATTATTTAATTTAACACTATAACAAGAAACAAACAAAAGGGTACAAACAAAAGGCGCGCACAAGGCGGAGAACAAACTTGGCTATGAACAAAACTAACACTAAGACAGAAAGTATGGACATGAAAAACTACACTTATTGTCCATCCATCCATTTTCTACCGCTTATTCCCTTTGGGGTCGCGGGGGGCGCTGGAGCCTATCTCAGCTACAATCGGGCGGAAGGCGGGGTACACCCTGGAGAAGTCGCCACCTCATCGCAGGGCCAACACAGATAGACACACAACATTCACACTCACATTCACACACTAGGGCCAATTTAGTGTTGCCAATCAACCTATCCCCTACACTTATTGTGACGTGAAAAAACAAACACTTACGTGGCATGGCATGAAGCATAAATTAGGGAATAAACAGAGCATGATAATGACAGAGGTAATGTCGCCAGGACGACCGACAGAAAGTGACAGGCTTAAATAGTAGTGATCATGATTAACACAGGTGTGCGAGTCCAAACGTGAAACAAGTGAAACTGATGGGTTGCTATGGTGACCAAACACGAGAGCGTAAACAGGAACTAAAAAGAGTCCAAAAACCAAACAGAACAAAGCCAAACAAAAACATGATCAACAGACATGACAAAAATAAGTATATTCTCACTAATAACAAGTGCATTTTTCTAGGTAGAAAAAAACAAGAGATCTTTTTGCTCAATATGTTGAAAAATATTCTTAAATTAAGTAAATGCTAGTGCCATTATCTTGACATAATGATATGCGCTCGGCATCATGATTTTTGTTTTCATGCTTGAAATAAGAAATGATTACTTTAAAAAAGTAGTTTTATACTTGTGAGTGTTGATGACACAGCTTTGCAACAGTTGATATTCTAGTTTCAAGCATGTTTTACTCAATATAGGTCATCAAATCTCAGCAACAATATCTTACTGAGATCATTTAGGACCAAAACACTTAAAACAAGTAAAACACTAACATAAAATCTGCTTAGTGAGAAGAATTATCTTATCAGACAGAAAATAAGCAAATATCACTCTTATTTTAGATATTTAATCTTACTTATATTTCAGTTTTTGCAGTGTGCCGCGACCGCCCTCGCCTTTCGCCTTAATGCCCCAAAAATTGACCAACCAGAACATGCCGTGACCGCCCTTGACTTTTTACTTGTTAATGGACGAGGAATGTAACAGTAAGCAGTGTAATGATAATTTGTGATAGTTAGTAATACCGTTTAATTTTTTTTATTACCGAAAAACTGTCATTTATTAATGCATGACATCACAAGGACAAAGATAAAATCTTCTGGAGGAAAGTTCTGTAGTTAGATGCAACAAAAATTAAGCTGTTTGGCCACAATACCCAGCAATATGTTTGGAGGAGAAAAGGTGAGGCCTTTTATCCCAGGAACAGCATGCCTACCGTCAAGCATGGTGGTGGTAGTATTATGCTCTTGGCCTGTTTTGTTCCCAATGAAACTGGTGCTTTACAGAGAGTAGATAGGAAAATGAAAGCTCCAAATTCTTCAGGACAAGCTAAAATCATCAGCCCGGAGGTTGGGTCTTGGGCACAGTTGGGTGTTCCAACAGGACAATGTACCCAAACACACGTCAAAAGTGGTAAAAGAATGGTTAAATCAGGCTAGAATTAAGATTTTAGAATGGCCTTCCCAATGTCCTGACTTAAACGTGTGGACAATGCTGAAGAAACAAGTCCATGTCAGAAAACCAACACATTTAGCTGAACTGTACCAATTTTGTCAAGAGGAGTGGTCAAAAATTCAAGCAGAAGCTTGTGGATGGCTACCAAAAGTGCTTTATTGCAGTGAAACTTACCAAGGGACATGTAAGCAAATATTAACATTGCTGTATGTATACTTTTGACCCAGCAGATGTGCTCACATTTTCAGTAGACCCATAATCAATCAATCAATCAATCAATCAATCAATGTTTATTTATATAGACCTAAATCACAAGTGTCTCAAAGGGCTGCACAAGCCACAACGACATCCTCGGTACAGAGCCCACATAAGGGCAAGGAAAAACTCACCCCAGTGGGACGTCGATGTGAATGACTATGAGAAACCTTGGAGAGGACCACATATGTTGGTAACCCCGCCCCTCTAGGGGAGACCGAATGCAATGGATGTCGAGTGGGTCTAACATAATATTGTGAGAGTCCAGTCCATAGTGGATCCAACATAACAGTAAGAGTCCAGTCCACAGTGGGGTCAGCAGGAAACCATCCCGAGCGGAGACGGGTCAGCAGCGCAGAGATGTTCATAAAAGAACCAAACTTCATGAATGTTTTTTTTGACCAACAAGTATGTGCTCCAATCACAAAACAATAAGAGTTGTATATATATATATATATATATATATATATATATATATATATATATATATATATATATATATGTATATATATATATATATATATATATACAGTATATATAAATATATATTTTATATATATATATAGATATATATATATATATATATATATATATATATATATATATATATATATATATATATATATATATATATATATATATATATATATATATATATTATATATATATATATATATATATATATATATATATATTAGGGGTGTAACGGTACACAAAAATTTCGGTTCGGTACGTACCTCGGTTTAGAGGTCACAGTTCGGTTCATTTTCGGTACAGTAAGAAAACAACAAAATATACATTTTTTGGTTATTTATTTACCAAATTTGTAAACAATGGCATAACATACATATACACACAGGGTCCATTGCCAGGGTTAATGTGGTAAACATATATAAAATAAAAACAAAATAAGATAAGGCTCACAATGGTTTCTTAACAAAACCTTTCTACATATAAAGTGCTTTTTTTGATTGATTGATTGATTGAAACTTTTATTAGTAGATTACACAGTACAGTACATATTCCGTACAATTGACCACTAAATGGTGACACCCCAATTAGTTTTTCAAGTTGTTTAAGTCGGGGTCCACGTTAATTTGGTTGCATATATATATATATATATATATATATATATATATATATATATATATATATATATATGCAACCAAACAGCTGGTGTGTATTAAATACAATAGACTTAGACTTCCTTTTTATTGTCATTCAAATGTGAACTTTACAGCACAGATAAGAACGAAATTTTGTTACATAAGCTCATGGTAGTGCAGGATAAAAAAGCAATAAGGTGCATATATAAATAAATAAATATATATAAATAATATATATAATATATATATAAAATAAATAAATATATATATAAATATATATAAATAAATAAATAGATTACTGTACAGATAAATACATTACTGTACAGTAATATACTTTCAGTTTAAACTTGTTGTAGGGCTCAACAAAAGAAAATACTTTGTCACACTGACCTAATGGCAAAGACTATATCTTGACTAACACACTGCAGTCCAGTGGTGCACACACTTTTTCCAGCAGGCAAGCTACTTATCACATCTGCGGTCCCTCCCAAGGTTTCTCACTGCGCCCAATGGGTTAAGTTTGCTCTTGCCCTGATGTGGGAACTGAGCCGAGGATGTCGTTGTGGCTTGTGCAGCCCTTTGAGACACTTGTGATTAAGGGCTGTATAAATAAACTTTGATGGACTTTGATTGCTTATACATCCTACCAAACCCTGAAGGGAATTACATAACATGTGCCACATCTCAGCATCAACGGATTGTTGATTTCTGTCTGGGAAAGTAGATGCTTAACATTCAGTTTCAAACTTATTATTATTCTACACTGCAAAAACTGAAATCTAAGTAAGATGAAATATCTCAAATAAGGGTGATATTTGTTTATTTTCTGTCTGATAAGATAATTCTTCTCACTAAGCATATTTTATGTTAGAGTGTTTTACTTGTTTTAAGTGTTTTGGTCCTAAATGATCTCAGTAAGATATTACAGCTTGTTGCTGAGATTTGATGATCTATATTGAGTAAAACATGCTTGAAACTAGAATATCAACTGTTGCAAAGCTGTGTCATCAACACTCACAAGTATAAAACTACTTTTTTAAAGTAATCATTTCTTTCTTCAAGCATGAAAACAAAAATCATGATGCCGAGCGCATATCATTATGTCAAGATAATAGCACTAGCATTTACTTAATTTAAGAACATTTATCAACATATTGAGCAAAAAGGTCTCTTGTTTTTTTCTACCGAGAAAAATGCACTTGTTATTAATGAGAATATACTTATTTTTGTCATGTCTGTTGATCATGTTTTTGTTTGGCTTTGTTCTGTTTGGTTTTTGGACTCTTTTTAGTTCCTGTTTACGCTCTCTTGTTTGGTCACCATAGCAACCCATTAGTTTCACCTGTTTCACGTTTGGACTCGCACACCTGTGTTAATCATGATCACTACTATTTAAGCCTGTCACTTTCTGTCGGTCGTCCTGGCGACATTACCTCCGTCATTATCATGCCCTGTTTATTCCCTAGTTTATGCTTCATGCCATGCAACGTAAGTGTTTTGTTTTTTCACGTCACAATAAGTGTAGTTTTTCATGTCCATAGTTTCTGTCTAAGTGTTAGTTTTGTTCAAAGCCAAGTTTGTTCTCCGCCTTGTGCGCGCCTTTTGTTTGTACCCTTTTGTTTGTTTCTTGTTATAGTGTTATATTAAATAATGTCCTTATCTTCACGCCATGTCCGCTCCAAATTTTCTTGCATCTCGGGAACACAAAACCCTCAACGTCCACGTCTTGACAATTTTGAGGTATATTTGGGTTCATTGAGGTTAGCTAATTCTACTTGTTTTGGAAAGTCTTGACAAGCCGAATTTTCTTGTTCTATTGGCAGATAATTTTGCTTAGTTCAAATAAAATACCCCCAATTTTTGTATTTTTTTTTCTTGTTTTCGAACACAGACTTTTTGCAGTGCACTTGCCGCGGTAATCAAGTATATCAAGTGTTGCAAAGCTGTGTCATCAACACTCACAAGTATAAAACTACTTTTTTAAAGTCATAATTTCTTATTTCAAGCATGAAAAAAAAATCATGACTTTGACACAATTGTGTCTCATAACTAAAACAGATGACAGCCAAATGGACTTTACTGTTTTATTTTCAATGAAACAATAGAAAATACGTACTCATATAGTAGTACAGTTGGCACAGTACAGTAAACTGACAGTTAGTATTTAAACATTTAACATGTGACATTTCTAACAATTTTGAACAGAAATAGTTCATGCACATTCAGATAAATTATTCAAAATTACAATTAAAAAAAATTTGGTTGGGGGCTGGGCTGTATGTATATATATATATATATATATATATATATATATATATATGTACATATATATATATTCCTCGCGCACTAATTGACTGAAAGAGCACGCACTTGGCGCGATGATGTCATGTTATCCATGGAAAAATGCATTTTTAGACAATATGATTTGCCTGAGCGGCTAGGAGACCCCGAGAGTAACAAGCGGTTGCCTTGTTGTATTTTACGTTTTATTTATTTATTTTTTATCGTGCTCTGTTTGTGTTGTGTTGTGCTTGCTCGTTTCTCTTGTGTTATCTTTTAACCTGCCCATTGTACAGCACTTTGGCTACCCCTGTGGTCAATTTTAAATGTGCTTTATAAATACAGTTGATTTGATTTGTTGCCTTTCCATTAAGAACAATAAACTAGTTTTTAGTGTAAGTTTGCTAGTTTCTAGAAATGTAATGTCGAGCGCATATCATTATGTCAAGATAATGGCACTAGCATTTACTTCATTTAAAAATATTTTTCAACATATTGAGAAAAAAATTCTCTTTTTTTTTCTATCAAGAAAAGTGCACTTGTTATTAGTGAGAATATACTTATTTTAAGGTATTTTTGGCTTCATTGAGGTTAACTGATGTTACTTGTTTTGGAAAGTCTTGACAAGCCAAATTTTCTTGTTCTATTGGCAGATAATTTTCCTTAGTTCAAATAAAATACCCCTAATTGTTGTATTTTTTTTTCTTGTTTATGAACACTGACTTTTTGCAGTGTACCAAGATATAGTGTGTTTTTATTGCATATTCCTGCTTGGTTTAGCCAAAAAAAACAGCGCCTGTTCCTCCACTTGATTGCACTCCTTATAATGAGTACCTACATGCATAAGTCTTTGATGCGTCTTCAAAAAAGGGATGTCAAGGAATCCCAGGCATTAAGATTCTGCAGCGCACTAACTGGTAAACAACTGTCAGCCCAGGCACCACGGCCAACAAGGATTATATCTTGTCATGACATCACACGAGCACGCCCGTAGCCAACGCTTCAAAGTGTGGGACATAGTATCCGTATTCAATGACAGCCCTGCTGGATTCATTGGCACAAAGAAAGATGA
Source organism: Nerophis lumbriciformis (assembly GCF_033978685.3). Classification (NCBI taxonomy): domain Eukaryota; kingdom Metazoa; phylum Chordata; class Actinopteri; order Syngnathiformes; family Syngnathidae; genus Nerophis; species Nerophis lumbriciformis. The sequence goes on along the minus strand of NC_084559.2, from coordinate 3,421,526 downwards.
CAACTTTTACTTTCAGCTTTTTTGCTATTTTCTTAGTAGGACCAGCCTTCCCTATGGTTGATGTTAGTTTTAAATTTTAATTATCGTAAAACTGTGATTGATTACCGCACTTTGATGAACTCACTGTTAGGCCTGGGCTGATAATAAATACTGCTGCATGATATATTGCCCCACCAAATTATTGCCGATAAACGATATTACTCCTCCACCCTCCTCCAACCTCCGAGGACAAAGGTACGAACAATGGGAGACTGGGCTTTCTGCTCCGCCGCTCCCAGTCTGTGGAACGCTCTCCCTGACCACCTGAGGGCACCACAGACTGTGGATGCTTTTAAAAAAGGCTTAAAAACCCTTCTTTTTAAAAAAGCCTTTTTATATATATGCATACTAGTTCTAGTTATTTGGCTGTTCTAGTTTTTATTTTTATTTATTTTTTATTATCTTTTTATTTTTAATTCATTTTTATTTTTTTAATACATTGTAGCACTTTGAGGTTTTTAAAAATAAAATCTATTTTTATTATTATTATTATTATTATTATTATTATTATTATTATTGTTATTACTGTCAGCATTATTTTGAAAGCAAATTAAGCCCTAATAAAAATTCAGGTATTCCTTTCAAGCGCAATACACTTTGATTGATCTCATTAAAGTTAAAGTAACACTGATAGTCACACACACACACTAGGTGTGGTGATTATCCTCTGCATTTGACCCACCCCTGGGAGGGGAGCAGTGAGCAGTCGCGGTGGCCACGCTCAGGAATCAAATTGGTGATTTAACCCCCAATTCCAACCCTTGATGCTGAGTGCCAAGTAGGGAGGTAATGGGTCCCATTTTTATAGTCTTTGGTATGACTCGGCCGGGGTTTTGAACTCACGACCTACCGATCTCAGGGCGGACACGCTAACCACACGGCCACTGAGCAGGTTTACCATTAGTACATTGATTGATTGATTGATTGATTGAAACTTTTATTAGTAGATTGCACAGTTCAGTACATATTCCGTACAATTGACCACTAAATGGTAACATCCGAATACGTTTTTCAACTTGTTTAAGTCGGGGTCCACGTGATCAATTCATGGTAGTTTACCATTGTAATCGGAACGTCAAGAACTTGTAATTATCCTCAATAATAAGTAAACATATAATAGCAATATTGATGAATGTGTTCAAAAAGAATTTCTACACACTGAAATCCTGAGATTTTTTTAATTTTTTTATAAATAGACACAAAAACCCACCGTTTTGTTTGCTTTTAATGCTTCACTGATAGTGTTTTAGTTGTAGTATTGTATCTGTGTTAATGGCTAAACATGTATTGTTCTTAATATTGGTTTGTACTTTGGCACTATGATGTATTTAAATGAAAAGTGTGGTGCAAATAAAATATATCATTGTTTAATTCTGGTGGGCGTTCGACTCTGTGGTTGTCCTACTTTTTCCAGCCGTCTTTGAATGCACCGTAAAGCCTCCCACGCCTCGTATTTCTTGAATCGATCATTCTGACAGCACAGCTTGTAAGGTTCAATGTGCACGATTGAATTGCTTAATTGCTTTGTTTCTTAATGGGGGAAAAACCTTAATGTCTCGTTTTCATGGTAGCATTTAAGCTGGCGAGCTAGAGCCAGTCAGTCCAAGAGTTGATCAAAATGCAGTTATTAATCATGGGTTTTTGATCATTTGAATTGAAAACAGTAATATCAACCATTGGGAGTTTGCGTGTCCCAATGATCCTGGGAGCTATGTTGTCCGGGGTCTTCCATGCCCACTGGTAGGGTCTCCCAAGACAAACAGGTCCTAGGTGAGGGGAGTTTTACTGTGGTTTTCATTAAAACCGTGTATTGTTACATCCCTTGTAAAAGCGGGCAGAGTCTGCAACTGGATGTGACACATCACATGCAACCCAGATACCACTGTCATGTCTGTGTAATCATGTTTTGTTTTAAGTCATGTTTAGTTTAGTTATAGGACTCTTTAGTTTCTGTCTTTTCACTCCCTTGTCTTGTTTCCATGATTACCCCATTAGTTTCACCTGTTCCACGTTTGGACTCATTGTGCACTCTTGTTTGTCACCATAGCAACCATTAGTTTTCACCTGTCACGTCACGCACCTGTTTCACGTTTTGAGTCACGCACCTGTTTTCGTTAATCATGTCCATAGTATTTAAGTTCATTCTTTTCAGTTTGTCGTTCTGACGACCTCACCACATTTATGCTCTGTCCATGCCTGATACTTCTTTCCATGTCCATTCTTCATGCAACTATTTTTGTCCAAGCCAAGTAAGTTTTTGTTCCGTGTTTATAGTCTTTTTGGTTTCATAGTTTGTTCTCCGCCATTGTGCGTGTTTTTCGTTTGTACTTTTTTGCTATAGTCTTTTGGTTTCATAGTTTATTCTCCGCCACTGTGCGCGCTTTTTGTTTGCACTTTTTTTTGATAACAATAAATAAATCATGTACCTTAATTCCCGTCTCGCCCGTGCCAACTTTCCGTTGCATCCCGGAAAAGGAAACACCCAAGACCAAGTCTTGACAACCACAACATGGCACTGTTGGATTTGACGTGAATCGGTGCCCGATAGGACTGGCGGGTTATGGTACGTGCCAAAAAAGTACCAGATTCAGTGGCCATCTGATGTAACAACAAGTACATGTACAAGAATTACACTTCAGGTTATATTGATTAAAGCAAGCTATAACGGACTGAACAACAACACATCACTTCAACTGCTTCAATAGTAACAACCCCACCACATCAGACCCTGAAAATGCAATATGAAGTATAATCGATAAAACATTGAATATTTAGTAGGGATGTCCGATAATGGCTTTTTGCCGATATCCGATATTCCGATATTGTCCAACTCTTTAATTACCAATATTGATATCAAGCGATACCGATATCAACCGATATATACATATATACAATTATTATGCCTAATTTGGACAACCAGGTATGGTGAAGACAAGGTACTTTTTAAAAATAATAATAAAATAAAATAAGATAAATAAATTAAAAACATTTTCTTGAATAAAAAAGAAAGTAAAACAATAAAATAAGTAAATAGTAATAATTTTAATTAATTAATAATTTTAATAATAAGTAAAACAAGACCCACTTTTATTCTCTGGCTTTTAACACTACGTGAGTTGTGTGGTCCTCTGTTGTCCTCTGTGTTTTTAAAATTTTGCTTTCTATTTACTGTTTTAATTGATTTTACCCTTTGAAATTGTTTTTAATCATATTTATTTTTTATTGTTTTTAATTGTGTTCAATATTGTTGTGCAGCACTTTGGAAACATTTTGTTGTTTAAATGTGCTATATAAATAAAGTGGATTGGATTGAATATAAAAACAGTTACATAGAAACTAGTAATTAATGAAAATTAGTAAAATTAGTAATTAATGAAAATTAGTAAAATTAACTGTTAAAGGTTGGTACTATTAGTGGACCAGCAGCACGCACAATCATGTGTGCTTACGGACTGTATCGACTGTATTGATATATATTGATATATAATGTAGGAACCAGAATATTAATAACAGAAAGAAACAACCCTTTTGTGTGAATGAGTGTCAATGGGGGAGGGAGTTTTTTTTGGGTTGGTGCACTAATTGGAAGTGTATCTTGTGTTTTTTATGTTGATTTAATAAAAAAAAAAAAAAAAAAACGATACCGATAATAAAAAAACGATACCGATAATTTCTGATATTAAATTTTAACGCAGGCCGATATTATCGGACATCTCTAATATTAAGAGTATGTGAAAGTTTGACTCCTACCTTGTTTATTTCCCTGACGACCTCCTCTAAGTGTTGTAATCAATCAGAAATGTTATGCACCAAACATTGGGAAGTGTGGGGAGAGTGTTTTACCTACTACCCATAATGCACTTATTACTCATACAGTAATGCACTGTGTTGAATTTATATATGTGTAATTTTAAGTTTCATGCCACAGTTCCATGTTGTTCTATGCCATAGTTCATGTTAGTTGTTTCATGCCACAGTTTCATAGTTGTTCCATGCCATAGTTCATGTTAGTTGTTTCATGCCACAGTTTCATAGTTGTTCCATGCCATAGTTCATGTTAGTTGTTTCATGCCACAGTTTCATAGTTGTTCCATGCCAGAGTTCACGTTAGTTGTTTGTTTCTTGCTATGCTATAGTTTAGCTACGCAATTGTCACGCAACCCTCTACGTAAGTCTTGTTTATTTCATGCCACAGTTAAGAGAGTTTTTGCCTGTTATTTTGTAGTTGGATTAATAAATATGTTCCGACCTGCTACCCTTGTCCGGAAAAGTCTGTTTGCATCCCGGAAGAGCAAACTTCGCAGTAAGCTGCGAAAACCCCGTTATGACAATATAAAATGTTCATATCGTTACATATACACGAAAGGTTTGGAATGTGTAAAATAACAAAAGCCCACTTGCTGTCCCACTGAGGTTTATTTTGTTTGAAGCTGCTTTTACACCAACATGCGACACCCAATAAAAACCCAACAAAACAAAATTCTTCAACGAGGCTTGGGAGCTTTCACAGCAGTTTTTTTTTAAAGGCAGCTGAAGCTTCTGGAAAATATAATAGCTTCATATACATCTCAGTGGCAGAAAGGGTGCAACAAAACGAGCACAATATAATTACCAGTTAAAACTTTAGGATGTGTTATTCATGAAAACCGCCTTTGCATGCAGCTTTCGTACGTGAACGTTTTGTTTTGCTCTACCTTTCATCAACCATCCAGACTGGTGTCAGACAGAATTGTATTTATTTTGCATCCATCACCAGTGTTGGGACTAATGCGTTACTTTGTAACACATTAGTCCCAACCCCTTTTGGCGGTAAATAGTAATTTAACACGTTATTTTTTATATTCAGTAACTCAGTTACCGTTACTACATGATGCGTTACTGCGTTATCTTACGTTAATTTTTTATGTAGTATCGGCTAGAAACTGATTAGATCTGAGTGTGTTTTATTGGAGAGCTGCAGAAGAGGCGACGGAGATGAGGCGACAAGGAAGAGGCGCGCGCTGTGTGTGTGTGGGAGGGGGCGTGTCTGTGTTTACTAACAAGACATGGCGAAGCCCGAAGCAGAGTTTCTTAACATGGAGATATTCTCACTACTTTTCTTTTGTCGACCACAAAGAAAATAACATTTTAGCTAAATGTAAGTTGTGTCTTGGATCAAAGATCCTATCCTAGCAATTAAAATCTGCTGAAACAGCTACAAAAGCAACATGCTTCGACGAACCTAGTAAAGAGAGACACACTTCACTTCCTAAGCAACAGCAGCTGGATATTAACGAGGCACTGCTAGCCAGGGCAACATTGATAGAGCCATTGCAGCACCTAAGGTACACACACTCTGTCAATTCTCTTATATACTCTTTCATTCTAGACTTCTAGGGTGTTTGATTATCACATCACTCTAAATGTATAGACTATAAAGTTCACAAACATAAAGAGGGATGCTAGTGGGCCAGGCCACTCTTTCCTTATCTCTAAACTAAAATTGGGGAAATGTGTAGAGTGTTCTGGGCTTCAGACATGATTTTATTTCACAATTCCTTGAGAGAAAAAAACGCCTGGTGAGGCTTTTTGTATGTAGTGTGTTTCCTTGGTTTACAGCTATGTTGTTATTATGCTGTTTGTTACTTATGTATGTTATGTTGCAGCTATTTAAAATAGTTTTGGCAATTTGTTCTGGCCTGAAACAAATTGGCCCTTTGAAACATATCTTTGTCTTTTGTGTGTTGTATGTAGACCACATTGCTTAGCAGTGATGCAAATGCATGTCAAGTTGAACAACACATTGTATTATTCTCCAGTGCAATAATAGTACTCAAATGAAGGCTAAAAGGGCATTAAAGGGGGCCTTAATAAAAATTAAAAAAAATAAATAAATAAAAAATATAAAATAAAAATAAAAATATATTTAAAAAAAAAAAAAAATATATATATATATATATATATAAGTAACTAAATAGTTACTTTTCACAGTAACGCATTACTTTTTAGTGTAAGTAACTGAGTTAGTAACTGAGTTACTTTTGAAATAAAGTAATTAGTAACTGTAACTAGTTTTCAGTAACTAACCCAACACTATCCATCACTAACACTTTGCAGTTACATTTTTTTTCGAACCCTTTTAAAATGGTGTGCTCACTGCTGAAGTAACTTTAGTAAACAAGTGGAAGGTGACATACTGTAACTACAAGCAATAACTTGATTAGTTACTTTGATGGTTAAAACACTCAAGCAGCATGTCTTTTCAAAAATGTGTGTGACACTCGACTATTAGCTGGTGCAATAAATAAACAATAGCCAATTTTGCACCTTGTTGTCTTTATTAGTGCTGTTTCACTCACTACTCTGTACGAATGCATTTCTGTGCCTGTCCCAAGAGGAATATCTCACATAATTAGTTGTCTGCTTGGTTGTTTGCTGTTGGATATTGTTTGCTTGAGTCTGAGCAGAGTGAAATGGAGAAAAAAAAAAAACATGCGGGAGACAAGATCAGTTTTACAACAATATATATGAATTCAAAGCAGAAAACATGAGCTTTACTTAATAGTGATACTGGTGAAACACATTGTTTGAAATCGTCAAACTGTATTGCACGAAATGTCTTGCTGTCAAAGTTAACACATGCAAATAATTGCAAAAGAATGATCACATTAATCACGGTTAAACGCTGATTAATGGTGCAATTTATTTTTAAACCTGGGCGATATGGCCTTTTATCACAAACCCCATTTCCATATGAGTTGGGAAATTGTGTTAGATGTAAATATAAACGGAATACAATGATTTGCAAATCCTTTTCAACCCATATTCAGTTGAATGCACTACAAAGACAACATATTTGATGTTCAAACTCATAAACTTTATTTTTTTTTTTGCAAATAATAATTAACTTAGAATTTCATGGCTGCAACACGTGCCAAAGTAGTTGGGAAAGGGCATGTTCACCACTGTGTTACATGGCCTTTCCTTTTAACAACACTCAGTAAACGTTTGGGAACTGAGGAGACACATTTTTGAAGCTTCTCAGGTGGAATTCTTTCCCATTCTTGCTTGATGTACAGCTTAAGTTGTTCAACAGTCCGGGGGTCTCCGTTGTGCTATTTTAGGCTTCATAATGCGCCACACATTTTCAATGGGAGACAGGTCTGGACTACAGGCAGGCCAGTCTAGTACCCGCACTCTTTTACTATGAAGCCACGTTGATGTAACACGTGGCTTGGCATTGTCTTGCTGAAATAAGCAGGGGCGTCCACGGTAACGTTGCTTGGATGGCAACATATGTTGCTCCAAAACCTGTATGTACCTTTCAGCATTAATGGCGCCTTCACAGATGTGTAAGTTACCCATGTCTTGGGCACTAATACACCCCCACACCATCACAGATGCTGGCTTTTCAACTTTGCGCCTATAACAATTCGGATGGTTCTTTTCCTCTTTGGTCCGGAGGACACGACGTCCACAGTTTCCAAAAACAATTTGAAATGTGGACTCGTCAGACCACAGAACACTTTTCCACTTTGTATCAGTCCATCTTAGATGAGCTCAGGCCCAGCGAAGCCGACGGCGTTTCTGGGTGTTGTTGATTAACGGTTTTCGCCTTGCATAGGAGAGTTTTAACTTGCACTTACAGATGTAGCGACCAACTGTAGTTACTGACAGTGGGTTTCTGAAGTGTTCCTGAGCCCATGTGGTGATATCCTTTACACACTGATGTCGCTTGTTGATGAAGTACAGCCTGAGGGATCGCAGGTCACGGGCTTAGCTGCTTACGTGCAGTGATTTCTCCAGATTCTCTGAACCCTTTGATGATATTACGGACCGTAGATGGTGAAATCCCTAAATTTCTTGCAATAGCTGGTTGAGAAAGGTTTTTCTTAAACTGTTCAACAATTTGCTCACGCATTTGTTGACAAAGTGGTGACCCTCGCCCCATCCTTGTTTGTGAATGACTGAGCATGTGATGGAATCTACTTTTATACCCAATCATGGCACCCACCTGTTCCCAATTTGCCTGTTCACCTGTGGGATGTTCCAAATAAGTGTTTGATGAGCATTCCTCAATTTTATCAGTATTTATTGCCACCTTTCCAAACTTCTTTGTCACGTGTTGCTGGCATCAAATTCTAAGTTAACGATTATTTGCAAAAAAAAAATAAAGTTTATGAGTTTGAACATCAAATATGTTGTCTTTGTAGTGCATTCAACTGAATATGGGTTGAAAATGATTTGCAAATCATTGTATTCCGTTTATATTTACATCTAACACAATTTCCCAACTCATATGGAAACGGGGTTTGTATAATCACAGCAGTATGATGATTCTATGTGTCTACATTAAAACATTCTTTTTCATACTGCATACTACAATGTTTGAAAACAAATAAAGTGTACTTTTGTGCATGATGTCACACAAGATATTTCAATAACTGTCAAATAAAAATGAGCTGCATAATAAGAAATCAAATAGTGTATGTCCTTCACTATGTGGTAGGTTCCTGCGGACGTTATCTCCTTCTGTTGTTGACTATTTTTTTTAATACGGTGTTGATGTGGAAATGGTTGCTTCGGTATTTTGTGGGTGTGGCACCGATCGGAGATGTTGACATGCGGAGTTTCAAGTAGAGACGTCCGATAATATCGGACTGCCGATATTATCGGCCGATAAATGCTTTAAAATGTGATATCGGAAATTATCGGAATCGGTTTCAAAAAGTAGAATGTATGACTTTTTAAAAGGCCGCTGTGTACACGGACGTAGGGAGAAGTACAGAACGCCAATAAACCTTAAAGGCACTGCCTTTGCGTGCCGGCCCAATCACATAATATCTACGGCTTTACACACACACAAGTGAATGCAAATCATACTTGGTCAACAGCCATACAGGTCACACTGAGGGTGGCCGTATAAACAACTTTAACACTGTTACAAATATGCGCCACACTGTGAACCCACACCAAACAAGAATGACAAACAAGTTTTCGGGAGAACATCCGCACCGTAACACAACATAAACGCAACAGAACAAATACCCAGAACCCCTTGCAGCACTAACTCTTCCGGGACGCTACAATATACACCACCCGCTACCCCCTAAACCAAAACCCCGCCCCCCCTCTCAACCCCGCCCACCTCAACCTCCTCATGCTCTCTCAGGGAGCGCATGTCCCAAATTCCAAGCTGCTGTTTTGAGGCATGTAAACAAAAAAATAATGCACTTTGTGACTTCAATAATAAATATGGCAGTGCCATGTTGGCATTTTTTTCCATAATTTGAGTTGATTTATTTTGGAAAACCTTGTTACATTTTTTAATGCATCCAGAAAATGAGGCATAATAATGTGTTAATTCCACGACTGTATATATCGGTATCAGTTGATATCGTAATCAGTCTGTGGAATGCTCTCCCTGACCACCTGAGGGCACCACAGACTGTGGATGCTTTTTAAAAAGGAAAAACCCTTCTTTTTTTTTTTTTTAAAAAAAAAGCCTTTTCTTTTAGATATATGCATCCTAGTTCGAGTTATTTGGCTGTTCTATATTTTATTTTTATAAAATGTTTTATTATCTTTTTATTTGTATTGTTTTAATTCACTGTAGCACTTTGAGGTCGTTTACTCAATGTAAAGTGCTTTTTACAAATGAAATGTATTATTATTATTATTATTATTATTATTATTATTATTATTAATGCATCCAGCGGGGCATCACAACAAAAGTAGGCATAATAATGTGTTAATTCCACGACTGTATATATTGGTATTAGTTGATATCGTAATCAGTCTGTGGAATGCTCTCCCTGACCACCTGAGGGCACCACAGACTGTGTATGCTTTTAAATAAGGCTTAAAAACCCTTCTTTTTTTTTTTTTAAAAAGCCTTTTTTTTTTTCGATATATGCATCCTAGTTCGAGCTATTTGGCTGTTCTATATTTTATTTTTATAAAATGTTTTATTATCTTTTTATTTGTATTGTTTTAATTCACTGTAGCACTTTGAGGTTGTTTACTCAATGTAAAGTGCTTTTTACAAATTAAATGTATTATTATTATTATTATTATTATTATTATTATTATTATTATTATTATTAATGCATCCAGCGGGGCATCACAACAAAAGTAGGCATAATAATGTGTTAATTCCACGACTGTATATATCGGTATTAGTTGATATCGTAATCAGTCTGTGGAATGCTCTCCTTGACCACCTGAGGGCACCACAGACTGTGGATGCTTTAAAAAAAGGCTTAAAAACTCTTCTTCTTTTTTTTTTTTTAAAAAAAGCCTTTTTTTTTTAAAGATATATGCATCCTAGTTCGAGCTATTTGGCTGTTCTATATTTTATTTTTATAAAATGTTTTATTATCTTTTTATTTATATTGTTTTAATTCACTGTAGCACTTTGAGGTTGTTTACTCAATGTAAAGTGCTTTTTACAAATGAAATGTATTATTATTATTATTATTATTAATGCATCCAGCGGGGCATCACAACAAAAGTAGGCATAATAATGTGTTAGTTCCACGACTGTATATATCGGTATTAGTTGATATCGGAATCAGTCTGTGGAATGCTCTCCCTGACCACCTGAGGGCACCACAGACTGTGTATGCTTTTAAAAAAGGCTTAAAAACCCTTCTTCTTTTTTTTAAAAAAAAGCCTTTTTTTTAAGATATATGCATCCTAAATTCGAGCTATTTGGCTGTCCTATATTTTATTTTTATAAAATGTTTTATTATCTTTTTATTTATATTGTTTTAATTCACTGTAGCACTTTGAGGTTGTTTACTCAATGTAAAGTGCTTTTTACAAATGAAATGTATTATTATTATTATTATTAATGCATCCAGCAGGGCATCACAACAAAATTAAGCGTAATAATGTGTTAATTCCACGGTTTCGGTTGATATCGGAATCTGTAATTGAGAGTTGGACAGTATCGGAATATCGGCAAAAAAGCCATTATCGGACATCTCTAGTATTTAACGCCCTTAATGATATACCTGTGCAGTATTTACAAAGTGATTATGTTCTGACTTGAAATACTGGTCAAAGTTGTCCAAAGCTGTATTGCACCAATGAGCGTTTCCAGGTGCTGAGACCTATGCAAAGAGTGAACCCTCCTGCAGCCTGTTTGGAAGTGACAGAGGAACAAAACAAATACGCATGGACAGTGTTTGTAAGATTTGTTTTTTTTTTAAACTTTCGGAATGAAAGCCGAGATACAGTACCACTGTTTTATGAGACGGGAGGACGCTGAATATTAGGACACGCATGACAGTTTAACAGGTAGGGCGGTTAATCATTGCTATAATAGTTTTTTACTGACTGAGAGTTGACAATTTATAGTTGTGCACCGATTTCTCTGAGTAAATGTGAGGCTCACTTCTTAAATGCGGTCAGCACTGGAAACAAATCTTCAGCAGTCACTCGGAGATGGAAAATGGTCTTGAGTCTGTTTAATGGAAGCCACATCAGCACACAGCCCAAACCGGCGGTGGGATAACGACACAGACATGCTGGCAGCTTGCAAATACAAATTGACACAAATAAAACTCATCTGTCATCATAATGTCTTTTCTGAAATGGAAATTAAGAGACATAGTTAACATTCGAAATAAGGTTTTTAAAAGCCTCAAAAAAACAGAACAAACATTCCTTTTTTGGACGATTCCACACCACAAAGGTGGAAGCTTTCAAGGTTAGAGGAAAAAGTAGGACAATTTTGTTACTAGGGAAAAAATGTGTGGTGAATGCAACTAATGCACTGTGCAAAGACTGACTGTGTGCAGTCACCACATCTATCTTTCGCTATACTCACTTTCTGTTCAGTACATGTAAATGGCTTTTCTCTCTCCTTGTCATTTCTACACACCAGTTTTTCCAGTTCAAAAGCACATTCTCGTTATTTACTCTCATTGTCACTCTCTGTTCAGTCAAACTCATTACTTTCCTGCTGTGAATTACATAAGAACATTGATGCCTCCCTTTTGCTGGGGATCGAAACATTACTACAATATGTTCTATCATAGACATTTACTATTCAGAGCCACGTCATTTTCTGTTTTATACGTTACCAGTGGAGTTTTACTATGGCATACACCGGGGGCGGTGCCTCTGGATTGGCAGACCGAGGTGGTGGTTCCTCTCTTTAAGAAGGGGAACCGGAGAGTGTGTTCTAACTATCGTGGGATCACACTCCTCAGCCTTCCCGGTAAGGTCTATTCAGGTGTACTGGAGAGGAGGCTACGCCGGATAGTCGAACCTCAGATTCAGGAGGAACAGTGTGGTTTTCGTCCTGGTCGTGGAACTGTGGACCGACTCTATACTCTCGGCAGGGTTCTTGAGGGTGCATGGGAGTTTGCCCAACCAGTCTACATGTGCTTTGTGGACTTGGAGAAGACATTCGACCGTGTGGGGAGTGCTCAGAGAGTAACGGATTGTTTGATTGTGGCAGTCCGCTCCCTGTATGATCAGTGTAAGAGCTTGGTCCGCATTGCCGGCAGTAAGTCGGACACGTTTCCAGTGAGGGTTGGACTCCGCCAAGGCTGCCCTTTGTCACCGATTCTGTTCATAACTTTTATGGACAGAATTTCTAGGCGCAGTCAAGGCGTTGAGGGGATCTGGTTTGGTGGCTGCAGGATTAGGTCTCTGCTTTTTGCAGATGATGTGGTCCTGATGGCTTCATCTGGCCAAGATCTTCAGCTCTCACTGGATCGGTTCGCAGCCGAGTGTGAAGCGACTGGGATGGGAATCAGCACCTCCAAGTCCGAGTCCATGGTCCTCGCCAGGAAAAGGGTGGAGTACCATCTTCGGCTTGGGAAGGAGATCTTGCCCCAAGTGGAGGAGTTCAAGTACCGTGCAGTCTTGTTCACGAGTGAGGGAAGAGTGGATCGTGAGATCGACAGGCGGATCCGTGCGCTGTCTTCAGTAATGCGGACGCTGTATCGATTCGTTGTGGTGAAGAAGGAGCTGAGTCGGAAAGCAAAGCTCTCAATTTACCGGTCGACCTATGGTCATGAGCTTTGGGTTATGACCGAAAAGACAAGATCACGGGTACAAGCGGCCGAAATGAGTTTCCTCCGCCAGGGTGGCGGGGCTCTCCCTTAGAGATAGGGTGAGAAGCTCTGTCATCCGGGAGGAGCTCAAAGTAAAGCCACTGCTCCTCCACATGGAGAGGAGCCAGATGAGGTGGTTCGGGCATCTGGTCAGGATGCCACCCGAACGCCTCTCTAGGGAGGTGTTTCGGGCACGTCCGACCGGGGAAGACCCAGGAAACGTTGGGAAGACTATGTCTCCCGGCTGGCCTGGGAACGCCTCAATAGCGCAATAGTGCTCAGAGAGTATGGGGTAATGGATTGTCTGATTGTGGCGGTCCGCTCCCTGTATGATCAGTGTCAGAGCTTGGTCCGCATTGCCGGCAGTAAGTCGGACACGTTTCCAGTGAGGGTTGGACTCCGCCAAGGCTGCCCTTTGTCACCGATTCTGTTCATAACTTTTATGGACAAAATTTCTAGGCGCAGTCAAGGCGTTAAGGGGATCTGGTTTGGTGGCTGCAGGATAAGGTCTCTGCTTTTTGCAAATGATGTGGTCCTGATGGCTTCATCTGGCCAAGATCTTCAGCTCTCACTGGATCGGTTCGCAGCCGAGTGTGAAGCGACTGGGATGGGAATCAGCACCTCCAAGTACGAATCCATGGTTCTCGCCCGGGAAAGGGTGGAGTGCCATCTCCGGCTTGAGGAGGAGATCTTGCCCCAAGTGGAGGAGTTCAAGTACCTCGCAGTCTTGTTCACGAGTGAGGGAAGAGTGGATGGAGAGATCAACAGGCGGATCGGTGCGCTGTCTTCAGTAATGCGGACGCTGTATCGATCTGTTGTGGTGAAGAAGGAGCTGAGCCGGAAGGCAAAGCTCTCAATTTACCGGTCGATCTACGTTCCCATCCTCACCTATGGTCATGAGCTTTGGGTCATGACCAAAAGGACAAGATCACGGGTACAAGCGGCCGAAATGAGCTTCCTCCGCCGGGTGGCGGGGCTCTCCCTTAGAGACAGGGTGAGAAGCTCTGTCATCCGGGAGGAGCTCAAAGTAAAGCCGCTGCTCCTCCACATGGAGAGGAGCCAGATGAGGTGGTTCGGGCATCTGGTCAGGATACCACCTGAACGCCTCCCTAGGGAGGTGTTTCGGGCACGTCCGACCGGGGAAGACCCAGGAAACGTTGGGAAGACTATGTCTCCCGGCTGGCCTGGGAACGCCTCAATAGCGCAATAGTGCTCAGAGAGTATGGGGTAACGGATTGTCTGATTGTGGCGGTCCGCTCCCTGTATGATCAGTGTCAGAGTTTGGTACGCATTGCCGGCAGTAAGTCGGACACGTTTCCAGTGAGGGTTGGACTCCGCCAAGGCTGCCCTTTGTCAGCGATTCTGTTCATAACTTTTATGGACAGAATTTCTAGGCGCAGTCAGGGCGTTGAGGGTATCTGGTTTGGTGGCTGCAGGATTAGGTCTCTGCTTTTTGCAGATGATGTGGTCCTGATGGCTTCATCTGGCCAAGATCTTCAGCTCTCACTGGATCGGTTCGCAGCCGAGTGTGAAGCGACTGGGATGGGAATCAGCACCTCCAAGTCCGAGTCCCTGGTTCTCGCCAGGAAAAGGGTGGAGTGCCATCTCCGGCTTGGGGAGGAGATCTTGCCCCAAGTGGAGGAGTTCAAGTACCTCGGAGTCTTGTTCACGAGTGAGGGAAGAATGGATCATGACATCGACAGGCGGATCGGTGCGCTGTCTTCAGTAATGCGGACGCTGTATCGATCTGTTGTGGTGAAGAAGGAGCTGAGCCGGAAGGCAAAGCTCTCAATTTACCGGTCGATCTACGTTCCCATCCTCACCTATGGTCATGAGCTTTGGGTTATGACCGAAAGGACAAGATCACGGGTACAAGCGGCCCAAATGAGTTTCCTCCGCCGGGTGGTGGGGCTCTCCCTTAGAGATAGGGTGAGAAGCTCTGCCATCCGGGGGGAGATCAAAGTAAAGCCGCTGCTCCTCCACATCGAGAGGAGCCAGATGAGGTGGTTCGGGCATCTGGTCAGGATACCACCTGAACGCCTCCCTAGGGAGGTGTTTTGGGCACGTCCGACCGGTAGGAGGCCACGGGGAAGACCCAGGACACGTTGGGAAGACTATGTCTCCCGGCTGGCCTGGGAACGCCTCGGGATCCCCCGGGAGGAGCTAGACGAAGTGGCTGGGGAAAGGGAAGTCTGGGCTAAGCTGATGGATGGATGGATGGATATGTATAAGAAGTACTTGAAAATATATACACCCCCGCTACTCCCCTATACACTTGATATTTGTGTGTGTGTTTGTGTGTGTAGGAGGTGTGACGTGGAATATAAAACAGGAAGGAGATACGTGTGAACACAGTTTGTGTCAATGTGTCAGACCGCTTCACTGACAGAATGTGTTGATCTGGCAATCTATGACATCGCACATCCATAACACGTTCCATCTTTTACCTTGTATTAGTCTATACGTGTGTGTGTGTGTGTGTGTGTGTGTGTGTGTGTGTGTGTGTGTGTGTGTGTGTGTGTGTGTGTGTGTGTGTGTGTGTGTGTGTGTGTGTTTGTGTGTGTGTGCATGGACCCGATTGAAGTATTGCCATGTGCAAGTCTTGTCGGGGTACAGACACAAAGAAGAAGGACTTAGATGTGCACAGGTAGAAATACATTAGGATGCACTCGCTAATTCGCATTCCCGCTGCAGACACAAAAGAGAAAAAAAAGTCCTGCAGCTCAGCGAAACAAAGGCAAGAGGCACGCACAGACACAAAGCAAATCCATACATAATATTAAAACAGAGACGGGAAAGCGGTGTGACAGACGGCGTGGACCTGGCAGCACGCAGCACAGGCACGCTCGCTTCTGTAGTACTCAAGTCATTATAGTGGAAATCCTCGGGCCGACACTCGACGGCGAATGCGGTTTACAAAAAGGACAATGTTGAATTTTGCATAATACATTGACACGTTAAAAAAAGACAGCAGAAACAGATGGAGAAGAAGGCGAGCAGAAGACAGATTACACACAGCTCAGAGCTCAGGTACTCACAAGTCAGCATGGTCATCACAACACTTAACATGACATCCACTTCAGAGGACGAGCTCAGTGTTTTTCAACCTTTTTTTTGAGCCCAGGCACATTTTTTTCATTGAAAAAATCCAGAGGCACACCACTAGCAGAAAACATCAACAAATGAAGCCGATATTGACAGTAAAAAGTATTTCTCGCAATTGTTGGATATGAATTTAAACCATTAGCAAGCATGCATTACTATAGCTCTTGTCTCAAAGCACCTGCTTTGTTTTAGCAATCAAGACTATTTAAGTTGTGCGGACGCTATCCTTCTTTGTGGGGACATTGTTGATTGTCATGTCATGTTCGGATGTACTTTGTGGACACCGTCTGCTCCACACGTTGTAAGTCTTTGCTGTCGTCCAGCATTTACTTTGCAGCCAGTTCAGTTGTAGTTTCATTTTGCGTGGCCATCCCTAAGCTTTATGGCACTGGCTTTTTGTTTATTTTTGGTTTAAGCATTAGATACCTTTTTACCTGCACACTGCCTCCCGCTGTCGTCTGCATATTGTGATGACGACAAATTATCGTCGTCGTTCCCGACACCTACAAAGCAATTAGCTACCTGCTGCCACCTACTGATATGGAAGAGTATTACACGATTACTCTAGACAGTACAGACACTCAACAACGGCACATTATTTGCGGATTATAATTACTGGTTTGCAAAAAATATTTTTAACCCAGTTAGGTGAATTTACATAATACATACATATATATATATATATATATATATATATATATATATATATATATATATATATATATATATATATATATTAGGGCTGCAACAACTAATCGATTAAAATCGATTATAAAAATAGTTGCCGATTAATTTAGTCATCGATTCATTGTATCTATGCTATGCGCATGCGCAGAGGCAATTTATTATTATTATTTTTTTATAAACCTTTATTTATAAACTGCAACATGTACAACCAGCTGAGAAACAATAATCAAAACAAGTATGGTGCCAGTATTCTGTTTGTTTTCAATAAAATACTGGAAAGGATAGAAATGTAGTTTGTCTCTTTTATCCGATTATTAATCGATTAATCGAAGTAATAATCGACAGATTAATCGATTATATATATATATATATATATATATATATATATATATATATATATATACATATAAAGAATAGTCAAAGGATCTGCGAGAAAAGGTAATTGAACTGCATAAAACAGGAAAGGGGCATAAAAAGATATCCAAGGAATTGAGAATGCCAATCAGCAGTGTTCAAACGCTGATTAAGAAGTGGAAAATGAGGGATTCAGGTAGACCAGCAAAGATTTCAGCCACAACTGCCAGGAAAATTGTTCGAGATGCAAAGAAAAATCCACAAATAACTTCAGCTGAAATACAGGACTCTCTGAAAAATTGTGGTGTGGCTGTTTCAAGAGGCACAATAAGGAGGCACTTGAAGAAAAATGGGCTGCATGGTCGAGTCGCCAGAAGAAAGCCATCACTCCAAATTACTTTGTTCCAGAAGTTTTGAGGCTTGTCTCTCTGCTGTTTGGCGTAATGCAAGCGGGATACTTTGTGACATTGGCGCAGAAATGGCTTTCTTCTGGCGACTCGACCATGCAGCCCATTTTTCTTCAAGTGCCTCCTTATTGTGCATCTTGAAACAGCCACACCACAATTTTTCGGAGCCCAAACTTCCCTCTCCCCAGCCACTTCGTCCAGCTCCTTCCGGGGGATCCCGAGGCGTTCCCAGGCCAGCCGGGAGAGATAGTCTTCCCAACGTGTCCTGGGTCTTCTCCGTGGCCTCCTACCAATCGGACGTGCCCTAAACACCTCCCGAGGGAGGTGTTCAGGTGGCATCCTGACCAGATGCCCGAACCACCTCATCTGGCTCCTCTCGATTTATATATATATATATATATATATATATATATATACATATATATATATATATATATATATATATATATATATATATACTGTATATATATACAGTATATATGTAGATGTGTATTACAGATGCGCGGTTTGCGGGCACAACCGCGTAGTCCGCGGATTATCCGCGGATCGGGCGGATGAAATTTTAAAAAATTAGATTTTATCCGCGGGTCGGGTCGGGCGGTTGAAATAAAAAAAAATTAGATTTTAAATAGATTCAGGCGGGTGGCAGTTAAACCAATTCGGAAATATATATACATAGTTAAATGTTGTTACCCACATACGAAAAACGAGCAGGCACCTGCAGCATATGCCACAACAGAAGAAAAAAAAAAAAAGAGATGGACACTTTTACGGGGCGGAGAAGGGACGCCTCGCCGGGGTCCGGGACCGAGGCCCCTTCCCCCGAGAGGGCCCCACCGGGAGCCGTAGCTGAGGCGATCTGCGAGAAGGGCCCGACGCACGTCCAGGGTCACCACCGCGCCCACCACACCGACACCCCGCCTTGTCCGCGGCTGGCGTCACGCGCAGCAGGTAAGCAGCTTACCTGCCCGCCACCCCCGTGGCCGGGGGCTCGTAACAGGGGTCACTCCGCGCGCTCCGCCCGCGCAGCTTACCTGCCCGCCACCCCTGTTGCCGGGGGCGCGTAACAGGGGTCACTCCGCGCGCAGTGCGCTCACGAAAGGGGTGGGGCTCACCCTGGTTGATATAGACAGCAGGACGGTGGCCATGGAAGTTGGAACCCGCTAAGGAGTGTGTAACAACCCACCTGCCGAATCAACTAGCCCTGAAAATGGATGGCGCTGGAGCATCGGGCCCATACCCGGCCGTCGCCGGCAGCGAGACGCGCTTGGAGGTGCGCTCAGCGCGGCTACCATATGATTGCGCACTGGTGTGCGTCTGGGTCGTGACAGCGTGGCACGCGGATGTCTGTGCTGCATTGGATCAGTCTCCTTTCTTTAACAGGCAAAAGCTTTATAACCTCACTAATGCCTTGCATCGTCTATATTAGATATATAACAACGGGCGGGTGCAGGCGGGTGCGGTTCTGATCAAATGTTAGATCGGGTGGATGGCGGATGGTTGACGACTTTCTGATGCGGTTGCGGATGAAATAATTGCCTATCCGCGCATCTCTAATGTGTATTATACGGTATTGTTTGCTCATAGTGTTGACCGTATCAGTTTTAAAGTAATCATGGACTAGGGCGACAAAAACATGCGGTTAAGTGATCAAAATATGAATTTCAATCGTCTTTATCCACACTGGCTATGTGGGGAAATGGGCACCAGTTCTGTAGATTACCCCACACCAAGAGGGAGTGGCATATCGAGTCAGGGGGTGCGTTCCAAGTGCGTTATCTCCCCATTTCTCAAAAAAACTAAACGTTATTATGGGAAAAGACTGCTTAATTCATACAATAAGAGAACCTGATAGGGAAAATTCAGGCATCTGGATGCTATGAGTCCCTTGAGTGGGCATTTTTTAGTAACAACTTGGTCCACATAGACGGGATGTCAATAAGCACTTCCACGGTATTACTAAATTGTATTTATATTTCCCCACATACAGTACATGCCTATTCAGACACACACAACCTCACCCCTCTGTTATCCATCAAAGACTCAGGGGGAAGCTTTGTGCAGAACACACACACTTGTCCTTTGCGCACACACTTACATCACCTAACTGAATTTCAAAACCAATTAATTAAAAAGCAGTTCTTTTCCTCGAGGGAATGAAAGACACATTTTAGAAATGTAATCCTGGTATACAAATCAGAGCTGAAATATGAAAAGATGCGATGAATAGACAGGGTAGAGGGGGTGGTGGAGGATCGCTGGTCAATGAATCTTAAAGAGGGAAAATATTTAGCTCGGTTGATTCAATTTGATAAGATTACGCTTCCTCTGAATCGTGCGTAATTTCTATCTATAGATAGAGGCGAGGAAAAAATGATTAGCGCAAACAATGAGCAAGATGGAAAGAGACACAAAGCTTTGTGTGTGTTTAATGGAGATTCATCCCCATCTCTTCCTCATTGTCTCTTCCTATTAGTTTCAGGCTGTTTTTTAAGAGGAGTGCTATTGATTATTTGACACGGCCAGACGAAAAAAAGGGGCTAAGTGTGTGTGTAGTTGTGTCTTTTCTGCAGCTGGCCTGACCTCGGGCTAAAAAGTGTAATGAGAGAGTGCCTTTCTTTCCTCCCTACGGTTCATAATGGAGACTTTACCTGATAAGTACAAAAACATGGCATGGTGAACTGTTCCAGATGCCACATGTGTGTTTGGTCAGAGAATACAAGGTGTGCGTTCTTAAAAAGTGTATAATGGTAGGTGATGCACGCCAAGTGAGGGTGTATCGGTACACAAAAATGTCGGTTCGGTACGTACCTCGGCTTAGAGGTCACGGTTCGGTTCATTTTCGGTACAGTAAGAAAACAACAAAATATACCTTTTCTGGTTATTTATTTACCAAAATTTGTAAACAATGGCTTTATCCTTTTAACATAACAATAACATACATATACACACAGGGTCCATTGCCAGGGTTAACGCAGTAAACATATATAAAATAAAAACTAAATAAGATAAGAATGGCTGCAACACTAATCGATTAAATCAATTACAATCGATTATAAAAATAGTTGGCGATTAATTTAGTCATCGATTCGTTGGATCTATGCTATGTGCATGCGCAGAGGCTACTTTTTATTTTTAATTTTTTTTAATTAATATTATTATTTATTTATTTTTAAAAACCTTTATTTATAAACTGCAACATGTACAAACAGCTGAGAAACAATAATCAAAATCTAAAAAAGGTAAGGCTCAGAATTAGAGATGCCGATAAATGCGTTAAAATGTAATATCGGAAATTATCGGTATCGTTTTTTTTATCATCGGTTATTTTATTTTATTTTTTTATTAATCCATCCATCCATCCATCCATCCATCTTCTTCTGCTTATCCGAGGTCGGGTCGCGGGGGCAGCAGCCTAAGCTGGGAAGCCCAGACTTCCCTCTCCCCAGCCACTTCGTCCAGCTCCTCCCGGGGGATCCCGAGGCGTTCCCAGGCCAGCCGGGAGACATAGTCTTCCCAACATGTCCTGGGTCTTCCCCGTGGCCTCCTACCGGTCGGACGTGCCCTAAACACCTCCCGAGGGAGGCGATCGGGTGGCATCCTGACCAGATGCCCAAACCACCTCATTTGGCTCCTCTTGATGTAGAGGAGCAGCGGCTTTACTTTGAGCTCCCCCCGGATGACAGAGCTTCTCACCCTATCTCTAAGGGAGAGCCCTGCCACCCGGCGGAGGAAACTCATTTCGGCCGCTTGTACCCGTGATCTTGTCCTTTCGGTCATAACCCAAAGCTCATGACCATAGGTGAGGATGGGAACGTAGATCGACCGGTAAATTGAGAGCTTTGCCTTCCGGCTCAGCTCCTTCTTCACCACAACGGATCGATACAGCGTCCGCATTACTGAAGACGCCGCACCGATCCGCCTGTCGATCTCACGATCCACTCTTCCCTCACTCATGAACAAGACTCCGAGGTACTTGAACTCCTCCACTTGGGGCAAGGTCTCCTCCCCAACCCGAAGTTGGCATTCCACCCTTTTCCGGGCGAGAACCATGGACTCGGACTTGGAGGTGCTGATTCTCATCCCAGTCGCTTCACACTCGGCTGCGAACCGATCCAGCGAGAGCTGAAGATCCTGGCCAGATGAAGCCATCAGGACCACATCATCTGCAAAAAGCAGAGACCTAATCCTGCAGCCACCAAACCAGATCCCCTCAACGCCTTGACTGCGCCTAGAAATTCTGTCCATAAAAGTTATGAACAGAATCGGTGACAAAGGGTAGCCTTGGCGGAGTCCAACCCTCACTGGAAACGTGTCCGACTTACTGCCGGCAATGCGGACCAAGCTCTGACACTGATCATACAGGGAGCGTACCGCCAAAATCAGACAGTCCGATACCCCATACTCTCTGAGCACTCCCCACAGGACTTCCCGAGGGACACGGTCGAATGCCTTCTCCAAGTCCACAAAACACATGTAGACTGGTTGGGCAAACTCCCATGCACCCTCAAGGACCCTGCCGAGAGTATAGAGCTGGTCCACAGTTCCACGACCAGGACGAAAACCACACTGTTCCTCCTGAATCCGAGGTTCGACTATCCGGCGTAGCCTCCTCTCCAGTACACCTGAATAGACCTTACCGGGAAGGCTGAGGAGTGTGATCCCACGATAGTTAGAACACACCCTCCGGTTCCCCTTCTTAAAGAGAGGAACCACCACCCCGGTCTGCCAATCCAGAGGTACCGCCCCCGATGTCCACGCGATTATTTTTATTAAATCAACATAAAAAACACAAGATACACTTACAATTAGTGCACCAACCCAAAAAACCTTCTTCCCCCATTTACACTCATTCACACAAAAGGGTTGTTTCTTTCTGTTATTATTATTCTGGTTCCTACATTATATATCAATATATATCAATACAGTCTGCAAGGGATACAGTCCGTAAGCACACATGATTGTGCGTGCTGCTGGTCCACTAATAGAACTAGCCTTTAACAGTTAATTTTACTCATTTTCATTAATTACTAGTTTCTATGTAACTGTTTTTATATTGTTTTACTTTCTTTTTTATTCAAGAAAATGTTTTTAATTTATTTATCTTATTTTATGAATTCTTACAAAGTACCTTATCTTCTTCCAAATTAGGCATAATAATGTGTATAATTCCACGACTGCATATATCGGTTGATATCGGTATCGGTAATTAAAGAGTTGGACAATATCGGAATGTCGGATATCGGCAAAAAGCCATTATCGGACATCCCTACTCAGAATCTGTTTCATAACAAAACATTTCTACATATAAAGTGCAACATTTCCACATATAAAGAGCAGCATTAAACTGCTTCAAGTTGGTCAGATTAAATAAAATGACTAAAATTTTCTTCTACATACAAAAAGTGCAACATTAAACAGTTTCAAGTCAACTCAGCCTCAGATTAACTTTTCTTTTTCCCTCTTAGCCTTTAAGCCTGGTGACTTTCACTCAATTTTCATGTTTTTTGCCAGAAAAATCAGTTTAGCCACATTGTCTGCAGAAAGAGCAGACCTGCTTGCAGTTAAAATGTCTCCAGCTGTGGAAAATACCCTTTGGCTGGGCACGGAGGTAGCAGGTATGGCGAGGTAGTGCCTGGCTAACTTGGCAGTAAGAGGATATATGGGCTCATTGTTCTTCCACCATAGAAGTGGGTCAAAATCTAGTTTTTAATGCAATATGGTCTTAAATCTGCTGCTATAAAAAACATGTGTTATTGCTTTAGCCCTGCCTGACTCACCGAGGAGAGGCTGCTTGAATGCGGTGTTTGCACGACGCTCGTCTTTCTCTTCGTTGAAGCGATGTTATCCATTGTTGTATCGCACCGCGAAACCGAAATGTTCCCAAACGGGAGATCTTAACGAGGCAGGAGGGTCTTCCAGCTCTGGCTTTTGCATGTTTTAGTAGCCTGGTCGTTGTTAGCATGCCGTGTGTTGTGCCTCGGTGTG
This sequence comes from Nerophis lumbriciformis, assembly GCF_033978685.3. Taxonomy (NCBI): domain Eukaryota; kingdom Metazoa; phylum Chordata; class Actinopteri; order Syngnathiformes; family Syngnathidae; genus Nerophis; species Nerophis lumbriciformis. The sequence continues at coordinate 3,397,894 of NC_084559.2, read as the reverse complement.
CATTGTTTACACAACGTGCGTTACGCTACTTAATATGTCCGTGTGGAAACTCGTTCGGAACACCTCCGAACCGAACCGAACCCCCCGTACCGAAACGGTTCAATACAAATACACGTAACGTTACACCCTTAACGCCAAGTACAGGTGACAGGAATGAAGTTTCTCCAAATAGTCGTATATAATGCTAGGGTGTGTTATAATATTGTTGACATATGAGCTGAAAGATGAACCGGACAAAGGAAAAAAACAATATTAAAATGTGTTAAATCACCAAATCACAATAGAAGTAATTTAAAGGCCTACTGAAATACGATTTTCTTATTCAAACGGGGATAGCAGGTCCATTCTATGTGTCATACTTGATCATTTCGCGATATTGCCATATTTTTGCTGAAAGGATTTAGTAGAGAACATCGACGATAAAGTTCGCAACTTTTGGTCGCTGATAAAAAAGCCTTGCCTGTACTGGAAGTAGCAGACGATATGCGCGTGACGTCACAGGTTGTGGAGCTCCTCACATCTGCACATTGTTTACAATCATGGCCGCCAGCAGCGAGAGCGATTCGGACCGAGAAAGCGACGATTTCCCCATTAATTTGAGCGAGGATGAAAGATTTGTGGATGAGGAAAGTGAGAGTGAAGGACTAGAGGGCAGTGGGAGCGATTCAGATAGGGAAGATGCTGTGAGAGGCGGGTGGGACCTGATATTCAGCTGGGAATGACTAAAACAGTAAATAAACACAAGACATATATATACTCTATTAGCCACAACACAACCAGGCTTATATTTAATATGCCACAAATTAATCCCGCATAACAAACACCTCCCCCCTCCCGTCCATATAACCCGCCAATACAACTCAAACACCTGCACAACACACTCAATCCCACAGCCCAAAGTACCGTTCACCTCCTCAAAGTTCATACAGCACATATATTTCCCCAAAGTCCCCAAAGTTACGTACGTGACATACACATAGCGGCACGCATGTACGGGCAACCGATCAAATGTTTGGAAGCCGCAGCTGCATGCGTACTCACGGTACCGCGTCTGCGCATCCAACTCAAAGTCCTCCTGGTAAGAGTCTCTGTTGTCCCAGTTCTCCACAGGCCAATGGTAAAGCTTGACTGTCATCTTCCGGGAATGTAAACAATGAAACACCGGCTGTGTTTGTGTTGCTGCAGCCGGCCGCAATACACCGCTTCCCACCTACAGCTTTTTTCTTTGCTGTCTCCATTGTTCATTGAACAAATTGCAAAAGATTCACCAACACAGATGTCCAGAATACTGTGGAATTTTGCGATGAAAACAGACGACTTAATAGCTGGCCACCATGCTGTCCCAAAATGTCCTCCACAATCCGTGACGTCACGCGCTGACGTCATCATACCGAGACGTTTTCAGCAGGATATTTCGCGCAAAACTTAATATTGCACTTTAGTAAGCTAATGTTAAGATTTCATCATTGATATATAAACTATCAGACTGCGTGGTTGGTAGTAGTGGGTTTCAGTAGGCCTTTAAAGATGTCTGTCGAATTTTCCCAACAACCACTATCCTCTGCAGTGGACGTTTGTTTTTGGTCTCTTTCTTCAGCGGCGGGTGTATATTGTAGCGTCCCGGAAGAGTTAGTGCTGCAAGGGGTTCTGGGCATTTGTTCGGTTGTGTTTATGTTGTGTTACGGTGCGGATGTTCTCCCGAAATGTGTTTGTCATTCTTGTTTGGTTTGCGCACTCCAGCAAATCAATAAAATCAACAAAGCTCACCTTTGTGCATTCACGCACAGCATGAAACGTTTGGTGGACAAAATGAGACAAATAAAACATCTTTATGTGGCAGCGTCGGAGATAGTTGTACATGTAAACAAACTACGATGAGTTCACGGATCGCTGAAATTAGTAGGACAAAACGGTGCTTGCCAAATATTGTCATCAGTGAAGCATATTTAACCTCTAAAGGCTTAGTGGCCACATGCGTGGACAGCACCTTTTCCAAAATTGTGTACACTACTGAATTGGGGTCTTATGCCGACATATGGACACTTATACTGCCATCTGGTGGTGTCAGAAGAGTATAACATACAATGGAATTTGGAAAAAAAAAGTGTAAAAATAAAAAATAGTATGTCAGTACACATGTAGTACACGTTTGTGTACTTATGGACTAAGTACATCATATCAAAAGATAATTTTTAGTTTTTATTCTAATTAGGGTCCAATAAGCCCAAATAGCAAAGAGAAATAAAAAAAGCATGTAAACAAACAGCTTGGGCCTTAAGAGGTTAATATAAACAGTGGGCTTTCTAACAATTAGGAAGGTTTGTGTCATGTTTGTCCTCCTACAGAAAATATATTAAAACAAAACACTGTGTTTTTTTCTTGATCTTTTTCCATTTTCACACATCTCTGAAAGCGGTCCAGGGAGCCACTAGGGCGGCGCTAAAGAGCCGCGGGTTGCCGACCCTCGGACTGGTAGAATAGAAAAATGTCCGCCGCAGAGGACGCTGGTTCACAGGAGGATATAGTTAAAGTTAAAGTTAAAGTACCAATGATTGCCACACACACACTAGGTGTGGCGAAATTATTCTCTGCATTTGACCCATCACCCTTGATCACCCCCTGGAAGGTGAGGGGAGCAGTGAGCAGCAGCGGTGGCCGCACCCGGGAATAATTTTTGGTGATTTAACCCCCAATTCCAACCATTGATGCTGAGTGCCAAGCAGGGAGGTAATGGCTCCCATTTTTATAGTCTTTGGTATGACTCGGCCGGGGTTTGAACTCACAACCTACCGATCTCAGAGCGGACACTCTAACCCAGTGGTTCTTAACCTTGTTGGAGGTACCGAACCCCACCAGTTTCATATGCGCATTCACTGAACCCTTATTTAGTGAAAAATAAATGTAGTTTTTTTCAAATTCAAGACAAAGTTATTTGTTTTTGGTAACACTTTAGCATGGGGAACATATTCTAAGTAAAAAAGACTTAATTTAGAGTTGTTTGGACACTAGGGGAACATATTCTAAGTAACAAAGGGGAACATATTCTGAGTAACAAAGACTTAATTTAGAGTTATTTGGTTAGGGTTAGGGTTAGGGCCAGGGTTGGAGGGTTAGGGTTATAATGAGGCCAAGCCGAATAAGGCATTAATAAGTACTTAATAATGACTAGTTAAGAGCCAATATGTTACTAATTTTCATGTTAATAAGCAACTAATTAATGGTGAATATGTTCCCCATACTAAAGTGTTACCATGTTTTATTACTGGTGCACAAAATGAACCGTGCATGAACATCACCTTGTTCAAAGAACAAAACCAACACAGTGCATACACTCACAACAAATTACACACCTGCAAATCAGTCTGACTTCTGCTGTTGCCGTATCCGTAATACGCCGATAGGGAGAAGTTTTTATTTACACGATGAGTCGGGTGTGTCTCGCCCTCCGCCGAACCCCTGAGCCCGACTCACCGAACCCCTAGGGTTCCATCGAACCCAGGTTAAGAACCACTGCTCTAACCACTATAGAACAGGTCTACAGAGTTGAAAATCAAAACAAACGCCTCATTGGCAGGACAAAAAAGGCGTGTTCAAACTACGGTAGATAGACGTTGTGCACAGGGAGGCGAGAACAAACAAAGAGATGAGGAAAAGCATGTGAAATAGAGAATGGGAAAAGAAAAGCCGTGTTTGAAGTCGATGTCGTAATACCAGGGCTGCTCGTCTCTTATCTTGGTTTGTCAGAGTCTGTCTGGGTGTGCTGGCTGTCTTAAGGACTGGAACAAGCCTGGCAACCCGTCCCCTACCTAAGCAGTCTGTGTATTGTCCCCACATCTCTGCCTTCCTTCACTTTTATCTTTCCACTGTCATCAGCAGGGCTTCATCCCACTGAGCGTCCCCGTGCCCCTTTGTTTGTTTTTCTACCTCGATCGGTCTCCTCAGACAGTCCCCCATCAAGCCGAGAGCAGCGGACTGGAAAAGAGCAGCGGGGGGAGTGCAACCAGCCGGGGTCAGAGGTGAGTCTGTTGTGAAATAAGGGTTGAAAAACACAGGCTTTCTTCCTGCCAATTCTCCCTCCACTTCAAGACCAGCTCTATTGGACGTGCAGTTGCTGATACAGCTGGACTCAGGGGAGACTCCAGCACTGGACGATGTCAACTAGTGGACGCCTTCTTAACCCGTGGGTTAAATTAGCTTTATACTGAAGAATTGCATATTTTCTCTAAAACTCAGATTGAAATTGACTTTGATTTAAAAGCCTTGGTTCCTAATTTGGATTTACAGAAATACAAATAGGAGCAAAGCAGTTTCGTTCTAGACTTGTGTGAGCAAAAACATTGCGAAACATGACATTGGTAACTTATTAGAGATGCGCGGATAGGCAATTATTTCATCCGCAACCGCATCAGAAAGTCGTCAACCATCCGCCATCCACCCGAATTAACATTTAATCAGAACCGCACCCGCCCGTTGTTATATATCTAATATAGACGATGCAAGGCATTAGTGAGGTTATAAAGCTTTTGCCTGTTAAAGAAAGGAGACTGATCCAATGCAGCACAGACATTCAATGCGTGCCACGCTGTCACGGCCCAGACGCACACCAGTGCGCAATCATATGGGAGCCGCGCTGAGCGCACCTCCAAGCGCGTGGAGGTGCGATGTCCCTCGCACCCGCGGCGGCTCCACCCGGGCTCGTGCCCGAGGCTTCAGCGCGCACCGCGGCGGCCATCCTACTCGTCGCGGCCTAGCCCTCGCGGCTCTCGCTGCCGGCGACGGCCGGGTATGGGCCCGACGCTCCAGCGCCATCCATTTTCAGGGCTAGTTGATTCGGCAGGTGGGTTGTTACACACTCCTTAGCGGGTTCCGACTTCCATGGCCACCGTCCTGCTGTCTATATCAACCAGGGTGAGCCCCACCCCTTTCGTAAGCGCACTGCGCGCGGAGTGACCCCTGTTACGCGCCCCTGGCAACAGGGGTGGCGGGCAGGTAAGCTGCGCGGGCGGAGCGCGCGGAGTGACCCCTGTTACGAGCCCCCGGCCACGGGGGTGGCGGGCAGGTAAGCTGCTTACCTGCTGCGCGTGACGCCGGCCACGGCGAAGGCGGACGAGGCGGGGTGGCGGTGCGGTGGGCGCGGTGGTGACCCTGGACGTGCGTCGGGCCCTTCTCGCGGATCGCCTCAGCTAAGGCTCCCGGTGGGGCCCTCTCGGGGGAAGGGGCCTCGGTCCCGGACCCCGGCGAGGCGTCCCTTCTCCGCTCCGTAAAAGTGTCCATCTCTTTTTTTTTTTTTCTTCTGTTGTGGCATATGCAGCAGGTGCCTGCTCGTTTTTCGTATGTGGGTAACAACATTTAACTATGTATATATATTTCCGAATTGGTTTAACTGCCACCCGCCTGAATCTATTTAAAATCTAATTTTTTTTTATTTCAACCGCCCGACCCGACCCGCGGATAAAATTTAATTTTTTTTAATTTCAACCGCCCGATCCGCGGATAATCCGCGGACTCCGCGGTTGTGTCCGCAAACCGCGCATCTCTATAACTTATGTCTAAATAAAAACCAAATACACTGTTAAACACGGAATATCACAGAAATTCCTCTGAAGGTGTGCAATTGTGAAATAGGAAAGTGCCAAATGTTTTTTTTGTCTTGCATTTGAAATACTAACTCTTTGATTAACATTCTATGGCACACTGCAAAAACTGAAATCTAAGTAAGATTAAATATGTCATAACGGGGGGCGGGGGGGGGGGGGGGGGGGGGTTGCAGCTTACTGCGAGGTTTGTTCCATCCATCCATCCATCCATCTTCTTCCGCTTATCCGAGGTCGGGTCGCGGGGGCAGCAGCCTAAGCAGGGAAACCCAGACTTCCCTCTCCCCAGCCACTTCGTCCAGCTCTTCCTGTGGGACCCCGAGGCGTTCCCAGGCCAGCCGGGAGACATAGTCTTCCCAACGTGTCCTGGGTCTTCCCCGCGGCCTCCTACCGGTCGGACGTGCCCTAAACACCTCGGGTGGCATCCTGACCAGATGCCCGAACCACCTCATCTGGCTCCTCTCCATGTGGAGGAGCAGCGGCTTTACTTTGAGTTCCCCCGGATGACAGAGCTTCTCACCCTATCTCTAAGGGAGAGCCCCGCCACCCGGCGGAGGAAACTCATTTCGGCCGACTGTACCCGTGATCTTGTCCTTTCGGTCATAACCCAAAGCTCATGACCATAGGTGAGGATGGGAACGTAGATCGACCGGTAAATTGAGAGCTTTGCCTTCCGGCTCAGCTCCTTCTTCACCACAACGGATCGATACAGCGTCCGCATTACTGAAGACGCCGCACCAATCCGCCTGTCGATCTCACGATCCACTCTTCCCTCATTCGTGAACAAGACTCCAAGGTACTTGAACTCCTCCACTTGGGGCAAGATGTCCTCCCCAACCCGGAGATGGCACTCCACCCTTTTCCGGGCGAGAACCATGGACTCGGACTTGGAGGTGCTGATTCTCATCCCAGTCGCTTCACACTCAGCTGCAAACCGATCCAGTGAGAGCTGAAGATCCTGGCCAGATGAAGCCATCAGGACCACATCATCTGCAAAAAGATCAGAGACCTAATCCTGCAGCCACCAAACCAGATCCCCTCAACGCCCTGACTGCGCCTAGAAATTCTGTCCACAAAAGTTATGAACAGAATCGGTGACAAAGGGCAGCCTTGGCGGAGTCCAACCCTCACTGGAGGGGGGGTTGCAGCTTACTGCGAGGTTTGTTCTCCCAGGAAACAAACATATTTCTTAATTAATTAACCCTACACATGACAAAAGACAGGAACTAAAACAAAAGGAAAGCGTGCCGATCGCACGAGAGGCTAAGGAACATAAAACATAGACGTTTACTCTTAGCCTGAACTATGGACATAGAACAAACAAGACTTACTGTGGCATGAAACAAATAACTAGCAAAAACTTGGAATCAAACATGAAACGAGCAGCATGAAACAAGCATGAAACTGTGGCGTGAAAAGAGCAATGACGCCAGGGCGGCTGACTGGCCAAGACAGGCTTAAATAATAGTCTCTTGATTAGAGCAAGTGCGTGTCCAGGACACATGAGGCAGGTGAAACTAATAAGTCGCCATGGTAACTAAACAAACAAGGGAGCGCAAACAGGAACTAAAAGAGTCCAAAACTAACAAAAAATAACAAAAACATAATCCAGACCACAGATCATGACACAATATCTCAAATACGGGTGATATTTGCTTATTTTCTGTTTGATAAGATAATTCTTCTCACTAAGCAGAGTTTATGTTAGAGTGTTTTACTTGTTTTAAGGGTTTTGGTCCTAAATGATCTCAGTAAGATATTACAGCTTGTTGCTGAGATTTGATGACCTATATTGAGTAAAACATGCTTGAAACTAGAATATCAACTGTTGCAAAGCTGTGTCATCAACACTCACAAGTATAAAATTACTTTTTCAAAGTAATAATTTCTTATTTCAAGCATGAAAAAAAAAAAAATCATGACTTTGACACAATTGTGTCTCATAATTAAAACAGATGACAGCCAAATGGACTTTGCTGTTTTATTTTCAATGAAATAATAGAAAATAGGTACTCATATAGTAGTACAGTTGGCACAGTACAGTAAACTGACAGTTAATATTTAAACATTTAACATTTCTAACAATTTCGAACAGAAATAGTTCATGCACATTGAGATAAATTCTTCAAAATGACAATTAAAAACATTTTGGCCGGGGGCCGGGCTGTATATATGTGCACTAATTGACTGAAAGAGCACGCACTTGGCGCGATGATGTCATGTTATCCATGGAAAAATACATTTTTAGACCACATGATTTGCCTGAGCGGCTAGGAGACCCCGAGAGTAACAAGCGGTTGCCTTTAGGGATTTCACCATCTACGGTCCGTAATATCATCAAAAGGTTCAGAGAATCTGGAGAAATCACTGCACGTAAGCAGCTAAGCCCGTGACCTTCGATCCCTCAGGCTGTACTGCATCAACAAGCGACATCAGTGTGTAAAGGATATCACCACATGGGCTCAGGAACACTTCAGAAACCCACTGTCAGTAACTACAGTTTGTCGCTACATCTGTAAGTGCAAGTTAAAACTCTCCTATGCAAGGCGAAAACTGTTTTATCAACAACACCCAGAAATGCCGTCGGCTTCCCTGGGCCTGAGCTCATCTAAGATGGACTGATACAAAGTGGAAAAGTGTTCTGTGGTCTGACGAGTCCACATTTCAAATTGTTTTTGGAAACTGTGGACGTCGTGTCCTCCGGACCAAAGAGGAAAAGAACCATCCGGATTGTTATAGGCGCAAAGTTAAAAAGCCAGCATGTGTGATGGTATGGGGGTGTATTAGTGCCCAAGACATGGGTAACTTACACATCTGTGAAGGCACCATTAATGCTGAAAGGTACATACAGGTTTTGGTTGCCATCCAAGCAACGTTACCATGGACGCTCCTGCTTATTTCAGCAAGACAATGCCAAGCCACGTGTTACATCAACGTGGCTTCATAGTAAAAGAGCGCGGGTACTAGACTGGCCTGCCTGTAGTCCAGACCTGTCTCCCGTTGAAAATGTGTGGCGCATTATGAAGCCTAAAGTACCACAACGGAGACCCCCGGACTGTTGAACAACTTAAGCTGTACATCAAGCAAGAATGGGAAAGAATTCCACCTGAGAAGCTTCAAAAATGTGTCTCCTCAGTTCCCAAACCTTTACTGAGTGTTGTTAAAAGGAAAGGCCATGTAACACAGTGGTGAACATGCCCTTTCCCGACTACTTTGGCACGTGTTGCAGCCATGAAATTCTAAGTTAATTATTGTTTGCAAAAAGAAAGTAAAGTTTATGAGTTTGAACATCAAATATGTTGTCTTTGTAGTGCATTCAATTGAATATGGGTTGATATTCATTTATATTTACATCTAACACAATTTCCCAACTCATATGGAAACGGGGTTTGTATGTCCGTGTGGAAACCGAACCGAAATCCCCGTACCGAAACGGTTCAATACAAATACACGTACCGTTACACCCTTAACCCGTACACATATCCTCTGCTTGTGATGTGTCACTATCACAAAAAATAAGACTTGCAGAAATGATTGGAAACTCAAAACAGCCATGACATGATGTTCTTTTACAAGTGTATGTCAACTTTTGACCACGACTGTAGGTGGTCCTACAACAAGCAAGTCACTGTCACCTCAAAGCGTTGTTCTCACCAAACCAAACTGTAGAGCTATGCCCACACACTAGCTCGTAAGACCACTAATAGAGGTGCCATGCAAGGGCCCTCCTGCTGCTGATAAGCCTGCACAGACCCCTGTGCAGGGCCTCACCCTGGAGAGAGGCCATTAGCCTGGCTGCAGCTCCTTCCTGGATAAGCTGCAGCTTACTACCCTGCCAGCCACAGGGCAACATTTTATTGTCTTTTCCCAAACTTTACGAGGCAATGGCGTGGTAGGAGGCGTCTACGCTGAGTCGAGTCTGCATTACAGTATGTGGGTGCGCTCAGCACTTCCTGCCCACTAGCAGCCAGTCCTGCAGTCAGGAGGGTGAGCTCGGTTGGACCAGAACAATGCCAAAAAAGGCTGTCATAAAAACAAAATAGCACGCTCTGGTTAGCACAAGGGACTACACACACACACACACACACACACACACACACACACACACACACACACACACACATTCTTGTATTTGTTACCTTTTTGAGACCTCCGAAAAATGCCTCCCTCTTTTGGACCACCCTTTCTAGATATATAAAGATTTCTATTTACAACATTAATAATATATACATACTATGCAAATATAAAAAAGTTTGTTGTGAAAAATGAGTTGGAATTTCACAAGAAAAAGGTCACAATTTCACAAGAAAAACTTTGAATTTTGCCAGTATTATGATAAAAGTTGTAATTTTACTCAACGCAAGTCAAAGTTTTACAAGAAAAACTGAACATGTGTGCAATATTATGATAAAAGTTGGAATTTTACTCAATAACAGTCGCACTTTTACAAGAAAAGCTTAACATTTTGGCAATTTTATGAACAGAGTCGGAATTTTACTCGACAAAAGTCACAATTTTATAAGAAAACTCAAAATGTTGGCAATATTATAATAAAAGTCGGAATTTTACTTGGCAAAATTATGACAAAAAGTAATAATTTTACTCAAAAAATGTCACTATTTTACAAGAACCAAAAAAATTGGTAATATTGTGGTAAAAGTCAGAATTTGATATGACAAATGTCCCCATTTTGCATTAAAAAGTAATAATTTTACATAAAAATATTAATCATTCCACGAGAAAATATTGCAATATTACAGAAACTGAAAGAATGAGAAGTTGTTGTTTTTTATAAGAAAAAAGTCGAAACATTGTGAGAAAAAGACAAAAAAGACTGCTTTTATTTAATTTCTATTTTTTTTTTTTTTTTTTTTGTTTGTAATTGTTTTTTAATCTTCATTATTTACTTCATAGTTTATGCCAAAAAAGGCTGTCATAAAAACAAAATAGCACGTTCTGGTTAGCACAAGGACTACACACACACACACACACACACACACACACACACACACACACACACACACACACACACACACACACACACACACACACACACACACAAACACACACACACACGTATTCTTGTATTTGTTACCTTTTTGAGACCTCCGAAAAATGCCTCCCTCTTTAGGACCACCCTTTCTAGATATATAAAGATTTATATTTACAACATTAATAATATATACATACTATGCAAATATAAAAAAGCTTGTTGTGAAAAATGAGTTGGAATTTCACAAGAAAAAGGTCACAATTTCACAAGAAAAACTTTGAATTTTGCCAGTATTATGATAAAAGTTGTAATTTTACTCAACGCAAGTCAAAGTTTTACAAGAAAAACTGAACATGTGTGCAATATTATGATAAAAGTTGGAATTTTACTCAATAACAGTCACACTTTTACAATAAAAGCTTAACATTTTGGCAATCTTATGAAAAGAGTCATAATTTTACTAGAGAAAAGTCACAATTTTATAAGAAAACTTTAAATTTTGGCAATATTATAATAATAATCGGAATTTTACTTGGCAAAATTATGACAAAAAGTAATAATTTTACTAATTTTACAAGAACCAAAAAAATTGGTAATAGTGATAAAAGTCAGAATTTGATATGACAAATGTCCCCATTTTGCATTAAAAAGTAATAATTTTACATAAAAAAAGTAATCATTCCACGAGAAAATATTGCAATATTACAGAAACAGAAAGAATGAGAAATTGTTCTCAATTTTATAAGAAAAAAGTCGACACATTGTGAGAAAAAGACTGCTTTAAGTTTATTTATATTTTTGGGGGAATTTTTTGTTTGTAATTGTTTTTTTAATCTTTATTATTTACTTCAAGTTATTACAGTATGTCTCTATATACATATTTATTTTATTTAGTTAATTAAATGTGGCCAAAGGGGGTGCATTTCAATTTCTTACACACACTTGTTATTACATATGTTGGCCAGAGGGGGAGCACTTCAAAATGTTACATCCACTTGTTATTTCATATGTTGACCGGAGGGGGGGAGCACTTTTAAAACAGACAAAGTCCATTTGAAAAATCCCTCCTTTTTGGGACCACCCTCATTTTGCCACCCTCATTTTGATAGATTTCACCACCAGGGGTGATATTGAGACATTCTCTATTAGATACGATGGTTTTCTGTATTGGGACCATGATTTATGTCCTAACTTGTTCACCGGTTCTCATATGGAAGCTACTTTTCCTTGTTTCATTGTTACCATGAATTGATTAACGTGGACCCCAACTTAAACAAGTTGAAAAACGTATTGGGGTGTTACCATTTAGTGGTCAAGTGTACGGAATATGTACTGTGCTGTGCAATCTACTAATAGAAGTTTCAATCCATCAATCAATCAATGTCTCCAGAAGGGTAGAAATACAAGAACACACACACACACACACATTCTTGTATTTGTTACCTTTTTGAGAGCGCCAAAAAATGCCTACCTTTTTAGAACCACCCTTTCTAGATATATAAAGATTTCTATTTACAACATTAATAATATATACATACTATGCAAATATAAAAAAGCTTGTTGTGAAAAATGAGTTGGAATTTCACAAGATAAAGGTCACAATTTCACAAGAAAAACTTTGAATTTTGCCAGTATTATGATAAAAGTCGTCATTTTACTTAACACAAGTCAACATTTTACAAGAAAAACTGAACATGCACCTATCAATGCTTACTTTTGTATGCACATTAAATCAACCAAAAATCCTGACTTTGGAGCAATGTTCACGGACTCTAGTATTTGGCTCTCTATTAGATGCAACGGTTATCCGTATTGGGACCATGATTTCGATCCTAACTTGTTCACACCTCATATGGAAGGTACCTTTCCTTGTTGATGTCTCAAGAAGGGTAGAAATAGAAGAACACACACACAGACACACACCCACACAAACACACACACATTCTTGTATTTGTTACATTCTTGAGACCTCCAAAAAATGCAGAGGACCACCCTTTCTAGATATATAAAGATTTGTATTTACAACAATAATAATATATACATACTATGCAAGAAACATTTCACAATTTCACAAGAAAAACTTAGCATTTTGGCAGTATTATAGTAAAAGTCGTAATTTTACTCAACGCAAGTCAAAATTTTACAAGAAAAACTGAACATTATTATGATAAAAGTTAGAATTTTCCTCAATAACAGTCGCAATTTTACAATAAAAGCTTAAAATTTTGGAATTTTTATGAAAAGAGTCGCAACTTTACTCGACAAAAATCACAAATTTGTGAGAAAACTTTAACATTTTGGCAATATTAAAATAATAATCGGAATTTCACTTGGCAAAATTATGACAAAAGTAATAATTTAACTGTAAAGGCTAACTGTTCAGGACCACTATAGTCTTAATACCATAGTGTATTTGTTCATCCTACGGTCACATATGGGACACAGTTGTATTACGTCAGCGCCGGAAGTCGTAAAATCAGCTGTTCACCTGGCAGGTTTTTTTTTTGGGATGAATAGGGAAGTCCTTCTTTAGCTGCCGTCTTGTTTCACCATTTATTGCTGCCTTTGCACCTATCAATGTTTACTTTTGTATGCACATTAAATCAACCAAAAATCCTGACTTTGGAGCAATGTTCACGGACTCTAGTATTTGGCTCTCTATTAGATGCAACGGTTTTACCGTATTGGGACCATGATTTCGATCCTAACTTGTTCACACCTCCTCATAAGGAAGGTACCTTTCCTTGTTGATGTCTCAAGAAGGGTAGAAATACAAGAACACACACGCACGTGTGCGCACACACATTCTTGTATTTGTTACATTCTTGAGACCTCCACAAAATGCCTAGGACCACCCTTTCTAGATATATAAAGATTTGTATTTACAACAATAATAATATATACATACTATGCAAGAAACATTTCACAATTTCACAAGAAAAACTTAGCATTTTGGTAGTATTATAGTAAAAGTCGTAATTTGACTCAACGCAAGTCAAAATTTTACAAGAAAAACTGAACATTATTATGATAAAAGTTGGAAATTTACTCAATAACAGTCGCAATTTTACAAGAAAATCTTAACATTTTGGCAATTCTATGAAAAGAGTCGTAACTTTACTCGACAAAAATCACAACTTTGTGAGAAAACTTAAACATTTTGGCAATATTATAATAATAATTGGAATTTCACTTGGCAAAATTATGACAAAAGTAATAATTTAACTGTAAAGGCTAACTGTTCAGGACCACTATAGTCTTAATACCATAGTGTATTTGTTCATCCTATGGTCACATATGGGACACAGTTGTCTTACGTCAGCGCCGGAAGTCGTAAAATCAGCTGTTCACCTGGCAGGTTTTTTTTGGGATGAATAGGGATGTCCTTCTTTAGCTGCCGTCTTGTTTTACCATTTATTGCTGCCTTTGCACCTATCAATGTTTACTTTTGTATGCATATTAAATCAACCAAAAATCCTGACTTTGGAGCAATGTTCACGGACTCTAGTATTTGGCTCTCTATTAGATGCAACGGTTTTCCGTATTGGGACCATGATTTCGATCCTAACTTGTTCACACCTCCTCATAAGGAAGGTACCTTTCCTTGTTGATGTCTCAAGAAGGGTAGAAATACAAGAACACACACACACGTGTGCGCACACACATTCTTGTATTTGTTACATTCTTGAGACCTCCACAAAATGCCTAGGACCACCCTTTCTAGATATATAAAGATTTGTATTTACAACAATAATAATATATACATACTATGCAAGAAACATTTCACAATTTCACAAGAAAAACTTAGCATTTTGGTAGTATTATAGTAAAAGTCGTAATTTGACTCAACGCAAGTCAAAATTTTACAAGAAAAACTGAACATTATTATGATAAAAGTTGGAAATTTACTCAATAACAGTCGCAATTTTACAAGAAAATCTTAACATTTTGGCAATTCTATGAAAAGAGTCGTAACTTTACTCGACAAAAATCACAACTTTGTGAGAAAACTTAAACATTTTGGCAATATTATAATAATAATTGGAATTTCACTTGGCAAAATTATGACAAAAGTAATAATTTAACTGTAAAGGCTAACTGTTCAGGACCACTATAGTCTTAATACCATAGTGTATTTGTTCATCCTATGGTCACATATGGGACACAGTTGTCTTACGTCAGCGCCGGAAGTCGTAAAATCAGCTGTTCACCTGGCAGGTTTTTTTTGGGATGAATAGGGATGTCCTTCTTTAGCTGCCGTCTTGTTTTACCATTTATTGCTGCCTTTGCACCTATCAATGTTTACTTTTGTATGCATATTAAATCAACCAAAAATCCTGACTTTGGAGCAATGTTCACGGACTCTAGTATTTGGCTCTCTATTAGATGCAACGGTTTTCCGTATTGGGACCATGATTTCGATCCTAACTTGTTCACACCTCCTCATAAGGAAGGTACCTTTCCTTGTTGATGTCTCAAGAAGAGTAGAAATAGAAGAACACACACACACACACACACACATTCTTGTATTTGTTACATTCTTGAGACCTCTAAAAATGCAGAGGACCACCCTTTCTAGATATGTAAAGATTTGTATTTACAACAATAATAACATATACATACTATGCAAGAAAAATGTTGGTACTTTTCCCTGTTGATGTATCAGGAAGGGTAGAAATACAAGAACACACACACACACACACACACACACACACACACACACACACACACACACACACACACACACACACACAAAATCTCAGCTATCTAATCAGTACTTGCATGTGGGACTGTTCCCTGCTGCTGGTACTTATCTTTAGGTATTATCTAAAAAACTGCATAGGCTGAATACAAAATAATACAAGACTCTATACAAAAACATACAGAACAAAGAAATAATTTGACAATCCACCGCCAACCAAAATAATAGGGCAACAATGTAAACAAACACTGGACCTACATCTTACAACATTTGCTGAGTTAGGGGAAACACAACAACATAGTCACAGCCCTCTGAAAACAGATGAAATACCTTACACAGTGCCCTCGAAACACAGTTGGCTCACGTACAAGATTCTCTGCTGAGCATTTTATCATCTCTTCCCAATTGGGCTTTACGTGTTCAATCACAGCCACGATCAGATAGACCCAGGAAATACAATAATAAAAAAAAGAACAATGAAGATCCAATACAGCAAAAATGGGTACAGACATAGTGATTAACATGAATGAAGAGATTTGAACCGAAGACTTGATTATTCCAGCACAGCATTCTTACTATAGTCAAATCCATTAAGACTCAGTCTCTTCTTTTCGGCAAGAAGATTCTGCAAACTGGAATATATGGCTATACCCCTCTGCATCAAGTCACTCAGAAATGTAAGCACATGATAGATAATCAATGCTTCCAAAACTCAGTGTTAGTTCAATCATCAATCAATGTTTACTTATATAGCCATAAATCACGAGTGTCTCAAAGGGCTGCACAAGCCACAACGACATCCTCGGCTCAGATCCCACATCAGGGCAAGGAAAAACTCAACCCAATGGGACAATGAGACACCTTGGAGGGGACCGCAGATGTGGGGACCCCAGCCCCTGGAGCTATGGACGTCGAGTGGATCTAGCATAATATTGTGAGAGTCCAGTCCATAGTGTATCTAACATAATAGTGAGAGTCCAGTCCATAGTGGATCTAGCATAATAGTGAGAGTCCAGTCCATAGTGGATCTAGCATAATAGTGTGAGAGTCCAGTCCATAGTGGATCTAACATAATAGTAAGAGTCCAGTCCATAGTGCCATCCATCCATCCATCTCCTTCCGCTTATCCGAGGTCGGGTCGCGGTGGCAGCAGTCTAAGCAGGGAAGCCCAGACTTCCCTCTCCCCAGCCACTTCGTCCAGCACCTACCGGGGGATCCCGAGGCGTTCCCAGGCCAGCCGGGAGAGATAGTCTTTCCAACGTGTCCTGGGTCTTCCCCTTGGCCTCCTACCGGTCGGACGTGCCTGAAACACCTCCCTAGGGAGGCGTTCGAGTGGCATCCTGACCAGATGCCCGAACCAACTCATCTGGCTCCTCTCGATGTGATTACTTTGAGCTCCCCCCGGATGACAGAGCTTCTCACCCTATCTCTAAGGGTGAGCCCCGACACCCATAGTGGATATACCATAATAATGTGAGATTCCAGTCCATAGTGTATCTAACATAATAGTGAGAGTCCAGTCCATAGTGGATCTAATATAATAGTGAGAGTCCAGTCCATAGTGGATCTAACATAATAGTGAGAGTCCAGTCCATAGTGGATCTAACATAATAGTGAGAGTCCAGTCCATAGTGGATCTAACATAATAGTGAGAGTCCAGTCCATAGTGGATCTAACATAATAGTGAGAGTCCAGTCCATAGTGGATCTAACATAATAAAGTGAGAGTCCAGTCCATAGTGGAGCTAACATAATAGTGAGAGTCCAGTCCATAGTGGATCTAACATAATAGTGAGAGTCCAGTCCATAGTGGATCTAACATAATAGTGAAAGTCCAGTCCATAGTGGATCGAACATAATAGTGAGAGTCCAGTCCATAGTGGATCTAACATAATAGTGAGAGTCCAGTCCATAGTGGATCTAACATAATATTGTGAAAGTCCAGTCCATAGTGGATCTAACATAATAGTGAGAGTCCAGTCCATAGTGGGGCCAGCAGGAGACCATCCCGAGCGGAGACAGGTCAGCAGCGCAGAGACGTCCCCAACCAATGCACAGACGAGCGGTCCACCCCGGGTCCCGACTTTGGACAGCCAGCGCTTCATCCGTGGCCACCCAACCTGTGCCCCCCCCCCCCCCTCCACAAAGGAGAGGGGGGCAGAGCAGAAAAGAAACGGCAGATCAACTGGTCTAAAAGGGGGGTCTATTTAAAGACTAGAGTATACAAATGAGTTTTAAGATGGGACTTAAATGCTTCTACTGAGGTAGCATCTCTAACTGTTACCGGTAGAACAATCCATAGTACTGGAGCCCCAATGGAAAACGCTCTATAGCCCGCAAACTTTTTTGGGGGCTCTGGGAATCACTGATAAGCCGGAGTTCTTTGAACGCAGATTTTTTGCCAGGACATATGGTACAATACAATCAGCAAAATAGGATGGAGCTAGACCGTGTAGTATTTTATACGTAAGTAGTAAAACCTTAAAGTCACAACTTAAGTGCACAGGAAGCCAGTGCAGGTGAGCCAGTATAGGTATGTTTATAAGTATATAAAGGTATATACAGTATAGGTATGTTTATAAGTATATAAAGGTATATACAGTATAGGTATGTTTATAAGTATATAAAGGTATATACAGTATAGGCGTAATATGATCAAACTTTCTTGTTCTCGTCAAAAATCTAGCAGCCGCATTTTGTACCAACTGTAATCTTTTAATGCTCGACATAGTTGACAGTCAAATAAAAGCAAGAACTTGAATCGTCAGCCGTTTTTTTTTATTTCTTTTTTTTTTACATTTGTGGTTGGACCTCATAGCCCTCAGAGTGGGATATTTCCAACTGCTGTGCCCTGTCTCGAATGCAACATTTCAACAAACGGGGCCAGCCCAATTTGTAGGCATTCACTTCTCCCAAGTTGTATTCTTGCATCATGTGTTTTGTTCTTTCTCAAGTTTGTTTTCAGCAAAAATGTGGAGCAGGCAGCCTCGTTAAATGATCTTGTAATTATGCCCCCTAGTCACTCCTTATTCATACAGTGCAGCCTATAAAGAAAGTATAGATCCAAGCCCTACAGTGTGTACTGTGCAGCACCTAAAGACAGTTAAAAGTCACTTGAATATGCCAAAGCTGATGAAATGACCTCCTGGCTGCGGCTTTATAGTTTCACACCTTTTTAGTGAACATTAGGGAGAGACATGAATTGGCACCTTTATGGGCGCTCACATCTTAAAAGGTCACAGTCAATGTTCCCTCTAAGGTGCGCGCCTGTGCAATTGCGCACTGCTCAAGCGTCCTCTGCGCACGGCAAATCTATGCCACGCATAAAATCAAATAAAATAAAAAAGCGCATAACAATTTTCGACACACGGACACGACAGAGAAAACAGTTTTCGTCATCATTGTTCAAATATTGTAACGTCTGTCGAGACGCTTTGAGGACATGAATTCCATCCATCACTTTACTGAGCAAAACTCTTTATTGTCAGCCATAAACACATCACCAAAACATTAGTAAAAAAAAATATATCTCACAAAAGTGGTCATTTTCTGCAGTACAAACCAGACCAAAAGCAATTTTGTTATATCAACAGCAGCCGCTCGCTCTTTCTCACTTGCGCCAACACATGCACATATGGCACTTAGCCAGTGATGCGTTTACAGCCACACAAAAACCACACATAAAGTGTCATTCCAGGTCGTTACACTATGATTTACCAATCAAATGTGTGCTTATACTAGTGTTATTTATTAGGAATCTTAATTTATAGATATTAATCATGAAATGCTGTTGGTATATTAAATAAATAATAATAAAAATATATTTTTTACAAACAGGAAGTTGCAGGAATGTACACACGATCCCCTGCTTACATCTCATTGTGCAACATGTGAATGTTTTAATGGGAACTAAATGCAATGTCTGAAAGGGGTACAAATTATTTCTAAAGCAGGACCTCCACCCAGACAAACAATACAAGTACACAGTTCATGAAAAACAATATTTTTTCTTATTGTCATTGTAAGTGGGCCTAAACACTTATATTAGAAAATAACCTCATGGAAATGACTCATTTGATTATAATAATAAGAGAATGTTGTCTGTCTATCTGTGTTGGCCCTGCGATGAGGTGGGGACTTGTCCAGGGTGTACTCCGCCTTCCGCCCGATTGTAGCTGAGATAGGCTCCAGCGCCCCCCGCGACCCCAAAGGGAATAAGCGTTAGAAAATGGATGGATGGAAAAGTGTTCATTTTCTGCAGTACAAACCAGACCAAAAGCAACTTTGTTATATCAACAGCAGCCGCTCGCTCTTTCTCACTTGCGCCAACACATGCACATATGGCACTTAGCCAGTGATGCGTTTACAGCCACACAAAAAGTCGGACAACTCCAACACCACACATAAAGTGTCATTCCAGGTCGTTACACTATGATTTACCAATCAAATGTGTGCTTATACTAGTGTTATTTATTAGGAATCTCAATTTATAAATATTAATCATGAAATGCTGTTATTAAATAAATAATAATAAAAATATATTTTTTACAAACAGGAAGTTGCAGGAATGTACACACTAGAGATGCGCGGATAGGCAATTATTTCATCCGCAACCGCATCACAAAAGTCGTCAACC
Source organism: Nerophis lumbriciformis (assembly GCF_033978685.3). Lineage (NCBI taxonomy): Eukaryota > Metazoa > Chordata > Actinopteri > Syngnathiformes > Syngnathidae > Nerophis > Nerophis lumbriciformis. The sequence goes on along the minus strand of NC_084559.2, from coordinate 3,377,970 downwards.
ATCCGCATCCACCCGAACTAACATTTAATCAAAACCGCACCCGCCCGCACCCGCCCGCACCCGCCCGTTGTTATATATCTAATATAGACGATGCAAGGCATTAGTGAGGTTATAAAGCTTTTGCCTGTTAAAGAAAGGAGACTGATCCAATGCAGCACAGACATTCAATGCGTGCCACGCTGTCACGGCCCAGACGCACACCAGTGCGCAATCATCTGGGAGCCGCGCTGAGCGCACCTCCAAGCGCGCTCGCGCCACTCAAACTGCTGCAGGCAGCTGCGTTCTATCTTGTTTTAACATCCTGTGGCACTCTTCTGGGATCACGGCGGACGAAACTGCTCATGCTCAGGGTGTTTGTGGAGATTCGGGGTTTTGCACAAATGTGATGCACCATGTTAGATGTCCCGGTTTTGTGACTGTCGTAGACATAAACAGCGTCGCAGCTCTTGCAAATCACGTAGCCAGCATTACTATCATCCTGATTTACAAGCTCATAAAAACGAGTCCACGCTGAACTTTTCTGGCCTTTTTTTCCCCATTCCCTTTTTTAGTTTGTCGCGTACCACGTTTGCTGCCGGCGTTGCCATCTCTTTTTTTTTTCTTCTTCTGTTGTGGCATATGCTGCAGGTGCCTGCTCATTTTTCGTATGTGGGTAACAACATTTAACTATGTATATATATTTCCGAATTGGTTTAACTGCCACCCGCCTGAATCTATTTAAAATCTAATTTTTTTTTATTTCAACCGCCCGACCCGACCCGCGGATAAAATAAAAAATGTTTTTATTTCAACCGCCCGGATAATCCGCGGACTCCGCGGTTGTGTCCGCAAACCGCGCATCTCTAGTACACACGATCCCCTGCTTACATCTCATTGTGCAACATGTGAATGTTTTAATGGGAACTAAATGCAATGTCTGAAAGGGGTACAAATTATTTCCAAAGCAGGACCTCCACCCAGACAAACAATACAAGTACACAGTTCATAAAAAACAATATTTTTTGTTATTGTCATTGTAAGTGGGCCTAAACACTTATATTAGAAAATAACCTCATGGAAATGACTGCTCTCATTTGATTATAATAATAAGAGAATGTTGTCTGTCTATCTGTGTTGGCCCTGCGATGAGGTGGGCAGTGTACCATTTTGCCACACATTTAAAGTGAGGAAGTGTACATTCCACATTGTGATGCACCTCCGCAAGCCCGAGAAGTGTGCCGAGCAGCTGATGACAAGTCGAGGCCGTCAAGAGCGAAAACAGCTTAGCCCGGGCCTTGGTTAGTGGGAGTCATAGCTAGTAATAATGCCAGGGAGGAGCCACAGCCTGAAAACCCTATTCCCTTGTTGCAGTTGTTTGCATCGTTGCACTTTCCTAAATAGAAAAACTGTAAACCAGGGTTGTCCAAATTGCCCCCCTGGGACCATTTCACAGCTTCATATGTTTTTTTGGCCCTTATTCTATTATTAGTTTCACTATTTACCGAATTTTCATATAAACGGCGCACCACATTATAAGGCGCATTAAAGGCCTACTGAAACCCACTACTACCGACCACGCAGTCTGATAGTTTATATATCAATGATGAAATCTTAACATTGCAACACATGCCAATACGGCCGGGTTAGCTTACTAAAGTGAAATTTTAAATTTCGCGCTAAATATCCTGCTGAAAACGTCTCGGTATGATGACGTCAGCGGGTGACGTCACGGATTGTAGAGGACATTTTGGGACAGGGCCAGCTGTTAAGTCGTCTGTTTTCATCGCAAAATTCCACAGTATTCTGGACATCTGTGTTGGTGAATCTTTTGCAATTTGTTCAATGAACAATGGAGACAGCAAAGAAGAAAGCTGTAGGTGGGAAGCGGTGTATTGCGGCCGACTGCAGCAACACAAACACAGCCGGTGTTTCATTGTTTACATTCCCGGAAGATGACAGTCAAGCTTTACCATTGGCCTGTGGAGGACTGGGACAACAGAGACTCTTACCAGGAGGACTTTGAGTTGGATGCGCAAACGCGGTACCGTGAGTACGCATGCAGCTGCGGCTTACAAACATTTGATCGCTTGCCCGTACGTGCGTGCCGCTATGTGCATGTCACGTACGTAACTTTGGGGAAATATATGTGCTGTATGAACTTTGGGGAGGTGAACGGTACTTTGGGCTGTGGGATTGAGTGAGTTGTGCAGGTGTTTGAGTTGTATTGGCGGGTTATATGGACGGGAGGGGGGAGGTGTTTGTTATGCGGGATTAATTTGTGGCATATTAAATATAAGCCTGGTTGTGTTGTGGCTAATAGAGTATATATATATGTCTTGTGTTTATTTACTGTTTTAGTCATTCCCAGCTGAATATCAGGTCCCACCCGCCTCTCACAGCATATTCCCTATCTGAATCGCTCCCACTGCCCTCTAGTCCTTCACTCTCACTTTCCTCATCCACGAATCTTTCATCCTCGCTCAAATTAATGGGGAAATCGTCGCTTTCTTGGTCCGAATCGCTCTCGCTGCTGGTGGCCATGATTGTAAACAATGTGCGGATGTGAGGAGCTCCACAACCTGTGACGTCACGCTACTCGTCTGCTACTTCCGGTACAGGCAAGGCATTTTTATCAGCGACCAAAAGTTGCGAACTTTATCGTCGATGTTCTCTACTAAATCCTTTCAGCAAAAATATGGCAATATCGGGAAATGATCAAGTATGACACATAGAATGGACCTGCTATCCCCGTTTAAATAAGAAAATCGCATTTCAGTAGGCCTTTAAAGGAGTCAAAATTGTATGATTTTTTTCTAAATGTAAAAGACTTCCTTGTGGTCTACATAACATGTAATGGTGGTTCTTTGGTCAAAATGTTGCATAGATGATGTTTTACAGATCATCTTCAAGCCGCTTTCTGACAGTGGTCTTATTTACGTGGCTCACCTTCGACAGCGTCTTCTCCCCGTCATCTTTGTTGTAGCGGTGTAGCGTGCAAGGACGGGAGTGGAAGAAGTGACAAAAGATGGAGCTAACTGTTTTAATGACATTCACACTTTACTTCAATCAATAACGGAGCAGCATCTTCTCATCCGGAAACAACAACAACGCCAGAAATGTGTCCCGTGAAAAACCGTCCGACCAGAACTCTCTAAAGTTCCTTGGGTGAATAATGTAAACTCACTACACCGGTATGTTTTAGCGCTTTCATAAAACTCGACAGTGGGCCTTATAACCTGGTGCGCCTAATGTTTTATTTGGGGGCGGCATGGCGTAGTGGGTAGAGCAACCGTACCAGAAACCTGAGGGTTGCAGGTTCGCTCCCCGCCTCTTACCATCCAAAAATCGCTGCCGTTGTGTCCTTGGGCGGGACACTTCACCCTTTTCCCCAGGTGCCACTCACACCGGTGAATTGAATGATGAATGATAGGTGGTGGTCGGAGGGGCCGTTGGCGCAAATTGCAGCCACGCTTCCGTCAGTCTACCCCAGGGCAGCTGTGGCTATGAAAGTAGCTTACCACCACCAGGTGTGAATGAATGATGGGTTCTACATGTAAAGCGACTTTGGGTACTCAGAAAAGCGCTATATAAATCCCAGGTATTATTATGATAAGTGTGACCAGTAGATGGCAGTCAAACATAAGAGATAAGTGTAGGCTGCACTATGATGGCAATATGACCCAAGTAAACAACACCAACATGTTATATGTTCCATTGAAAATATAGAACATTACACACGGCACTTAAAAAAATCTTATAAAAATGTTTTAGTACGACTTTGGTAAGTTATGAAGCCACACCGCTTGATGGATTGTACTGTGCTTCAACATAGGAGTATTATTATGGTGTGTGTATAAGGTAAGACGTATTATCTGGCGTTTTGTTTCACAATATTATGCAAAATCAACTTTTATTACCTTCTGGTGCCTGCTGATCTGTATTTGGGATCTGCATAAATCCTGAAAAATTGCGCGCGTCCGCCTTTGTTGTCCGTGACGAGACCGTAGTCGATAAGCGGTATGTTTTAGCGCTTTCATGGCGAGTTTACTGACAGATATAAGTAAGTGAAGTGAAGTGAAGTGAATTATATTTATATAGCGCTTTTCTCCAGTGACTCAAAGCGCTTTTACATAGTGAAACCCAATATCTAAGTTACATTTAAACCAGTGTGGGTGGCACTGGGAGCAGGTGGGTAAAGTGTCTTGCCCAAGGACACAACGGCAGTGACTAGGATGGCGGAAGCGGGAATCGAACCTGCAACCCTCAAGTTGCTGGCACGGCCACTCTACCAACCGAGCTATGCCGCCCCAACCGAGCTATGCCGTAAGAACTTTACACTACTTTATATTAGAAATGGCAACAGCGGAGGATGAATGTCACATAACAAGAAGAGAGAGAAAAAGAAGAAGCTTATCGACTATGGCATCGTCCATTTTATTTCAGTGTTCTATAAGTGTTCTTTGAGTGTAATAAGAAACGTATGTTTAATGCATCCTACGATTTTCTGCTAAAATGACATTTTAGCAGAAAATACATGTTTGTACCAGTACAACACTAAAAACACTAACCGTTAGACCCCTCGTCTTGGAAGATGCTTTTTAATAACAGGAGTGAGACAGAGTGATGGGGTATGGCTTCAAGAGAGACAAACACACAGAAGGGCTGGTTGGGAGCAGATGGCCAAAAGTGGTCATCTGGTAAGAAACAAGAAGGTGAGGCTTCTTCTCCACCTCTATCCAACCACTCATCCATTATGCAGAAGAAGTGCAGCCACTCTAGCATCTTCTCTGCTTCACAACAATTCAGCTATGTCTAACAACAGGAAAACAGGATTTATCCTATAAAATGTTCACAATGGTAAATTATTTGGTTCATCCAAGCATACTTGCCAACCCTCCCGGATTTTCCGGGAGACTCCCGAAATTCAGCGCTTCTCCCGAAAACCTCCCGGGACAAATTTTCTCCCGAAAATCTCCCGAAATTCAGGCGTAGCTGGAGGCCACGCCCCCTCCAGCTCCATGCGGACCTGAGTGACGTGTTGACAGCCTGTTCTCACGTCCGCTTTCCCACCATATAAACAGCTAATGATCGAGGCAAGTTCTTGGTTTCTTATGTGTGTTTATTGTTAGGCAGTTTCATTAACGTCCTCCCAGTGCGGTAACAACACACAACAACAGCAGTCAAGTTTTCGTCCCCCGTAAACAGCATTGTTGTGACACTTTTAAACAGGACAATACTGCCATCTACTGTACATGCATATGTAACCCACCCATAATGTGTCACATTTTTGTGTTGATTTATTTATTTTATTTTGTGGTTTGAATTCGTTTTTGGAGCTGTCATTACACATTTATCAGTATTCACATTGGTCAGTAGGGGGCAGTAGGGCGTTTCTTCCCAATTGAATGCTATCACCTGCAGACCGGAAGTGTCTTGTCATTCTGATGAGCGCGACCAGTCTGTGAACAATTGGAACGTCCTGTGTGCTTTTTCCTCCTGTATAACAGGTTAGTTTTGGTGAATCAACTCACTGAATAATATCCATGTGATCTTTATAAGTTTAAGTACACATTCTGATGGTGGAGCCTAACTCTAAAGTGTTTGTGAGTTGTAGTTTGTATTTGTGAATGAATCCAGTGCACAGCTGCAGTAATCAATACAAAAAGGCGACGTGAGTGCGCAATGTTTATATAGGAACTTCTGATCCTAATTCAAGACTCCCAAATTAGAGCTCCCGTGTTCTTATTGATTTTATAATGTATATTTGTATAATGTGTGTGTTCTGAAATAGTGACAGAAAATAGAACAAGGATGGACAATTCAACCCTTATAACTCAACAATGAGTAGATGAGTGTTATGTGTGTGTATGTGTAAATAAATGAACACTGAAATTCAAGTATTTATTTTATTTATTTATATATATATATATATATATATATATATATATATATATATATATATATATATATATATATATATATTAGAGATGCGCGGTTTGCGGGCACAACCGCGGAGTCCGCGGATTATCCGCGGATCGGGCGGATGAAATTTTTAAAAATTAGATTTTATCCGCGGGTCGGGTCGGGTCGGGTCGGGCGGTTGAAATAGAAAAAATTAGATTTTAAATAGATTCAGGCGGGTGGCAGTTAAACCAATTGGGAAAAATATATACATAGTTAAATGTTGTTACCCACATACGAAAAACGAGCAGGCACCTGCTGCATATGCCACAACAGAAGAAAAAAATAAAAAGAGATGGACACTTTTACGGAGCGGAGAAGGCCCCCGACGCCTCGCCGGGGTCCGGGACCGAGGCCCCTTCCCCCGAGAGGGCCCCACCGGTAGCCGTAGCTGAGGCGATCCGCGAGAAGGGCCCAACAAACGTCCAGGGTCACCACCGCACCGACACCCCGCCTCGTCCGCCTTCGCCGCGGCCAGCGTCACGCGCAGCAGGTAAGCAGCTTACCTGCCCGCCACCCCCGTGGCCGGGGGCTCGTAACAGGGGTCACTCCGCGCGCTCCGCCCGCGCAGCTTACCTGCCCGCCACCCCTGTTGCCGGGGGCGCGTAACAGGGGTCACTCCGCGCGCAGTGCGCTCACGAAAGGGGTGGGGCTCACCCTGGTTGATATAGACAGCAGCTAGGACGGTGGCCATGGACGTCGGAACCCGCTAAGGAGTGTGTAACAACCCACCTGCCGAATCAACTAGCCCTGAAAATGGATGGCGCTGGAGCGTCGGGCCCATATACCCGGCCGTCGCCGGCAGCGAGACGCGCTTGGAGGTGCGCTCAGCGCGGCTCCCATATGATTGCGCACTGGTGTGCGTCTGGGTCGTGACAGCGTGGCACGCGAATGTCTGTACTGCATTGGATCAGTCTCCTTTCTTTAACAGGCAAAAGCTTTATAACCTCACTAATGCCTTGCATCGTCTATATTAGATATATAACAACGGGCGGGTGCGGGCGGGTGCGGTTCTGATCAAATGTTAGATCGGGTGGATTGCGGATGGTTGACGACTTTCTGATGCGGTTGCGGATGAAATAATTGCCTATCCACGCATCTCTAATATATATATATATAAATATATATATATGTAATAAAAAAAATATACATATATAGCTAGAATTAACTGAAAGTCAAGTATTTCTTATATATATATATCTTAACCACGCCCCCCACCCCCCACCTCCCAAAATCGGAGGTCTCAAGGTTGGCAAGTATGCATCCAAGTGTTACTGGCTCTTCTTATTCGCCTGGCGAAACATGAGTGTGCACCATATTGCCTTTCCACCAGCCTGACTTTCCTGGAAAACAGTACCCTCCTCTGGGCTTATTTATCTATTGATTGCCCCAAAGGGAGGGCTGCATCCATGCATTAAGAGTTGCAAATATCCATCACGGCCACGTGCTCTACACTGAAAATTACAAAAGCCTTTTTTGAAGATGATTACAGGCAAGGTCTCATAATTGAACGGAATTGATTCGCTTCTGCTGGGACATTTAGAGCACGAGCAGTGCAATTAGAGCCACTGTACGGATTACTCAGCTTTACACCGGCGCACCTTTTCACTCCAAATACGCTGAGCACGCACTTGTCTGATCAATTACATTTGAGCTCTATAAGTGCTAAGTGCTTACTCTCCGGCCATGCAGAAATGACCCCCTGATTCCACCTGAAGTGAGCTAAAATAAGTGACTGGGAGCAACACATTTGAAATAGGAAGGAAGGGCAGGAGGGACAGAGAAGAAGAGAGAAATCAAAAGAAGGAGGGTAAATTACGAGAGGAGCAAAAGCTTCTTCTCTCGAAACAACTGCAATCACAACCCCTGCCAAAAACCGGCGGATCCATCCAGAGGCCTGACAGAAATGTCTCAACAGGCGTTTAAAGTGCTCTGAGCTATAGGGGTTGTGGGCTTCTGAGGCAGGGTGATTCAGATCACTGCTTTTTATTGTACAGTAAAACCTTCTTTATCGCGGTTAATTAATTCTGGGCCTGAACGCGGTAAAAGGAATTTCCACGTAGTTGGAATTACTCATCATAAATAGAATACGTTCGTAGTTAGAGCAGAAAAAAAACTGTTTAGGACCTTCTAAATATGGCTTTTAACATTATGAGAGTCCCCGAGGTCAGGGGTCGGCAACCCGCGGCCCCGGAGCCGCATGCGGCTCTTTGATCACTCTGATGCGGCTCAGCAGCTTACTTGCTGAACCCCCCCGATTTTCCCGTGAGACTTCCGGATTTCAGTTTCTCTCGCAGAAAACTCCCCCGGGATTAATATTCACCGATTTTCACACTTACAGCTATAATAAGGGCGTACCATGATGGTGCAACATTTGGCGCCTTCTACAATTCATATAAACAGCGTGCTGGCCCAACACTTGTTATACAATATACATCTTCTGCTTCCACACGTACGTGACAGCAAGGCATACTTGGTCAACAGCCACACAGGTTACACTGACGGTGACCATATAAAACAACTTTAACACTCTTACTAATAATGTGCCACACTTTGAACCAAAACCAAACAAGAATGACAAACACATTTCGGGAGAACATCTGCACCTTAACACAACATAAACACAACAGAACAAACACCCAGAATCCCATGCAGCCCTGATTCTTCCGGGCTATATTATACACCCCTGCTACCACCAACCCCCCCCCCCCCCCCCCCCCCCTCTGTGCATCGGTTGAGGTGGGCGGGGTTTGGTAGCGGGGGTGTATAATGTATCCTGGAAGAGTTAGGGCTGCATGGGTTTCTGGGTATTTGTCCTGTTGTGTTTATGTTGTGTTAAGGTGCAGATGTTCTCCCGAAATGTGTTTGTCATTCTTGTTTGGTGTGGGTTCACAGTGTGGCGCATTATTAGTGCAACCACACAGGTTACACTGACGGTGGCGGTATAACATTTTTTTTAACACTCTCACTAATAATGCGCCACACTGTGGACCCACACCAAACAAGAATGACAAACACATTTCGGGAGAACATCTGCACCTTAACACAACATAAACACAACAGGACAAATACCCAGAATCCCATGCAGCCCTAACTCTTCCGGGATACATTATACACCCCCGCTAACAAACCCCGCCCACCTCAACCGATGCACAGAGAGGGGGGACGGGGTTTGGTAGCGGGGGTGTATAATCTATGAGGGTTTTTTTTTTCCTTGGCCCAGGCTTAGACTGGCTTAGACAGCGTTTACCTGTTTCTCACCTTTTTTGTAAGGGGCGCCGGAAGTTGGCAGACCCGTCAGCGATCCTGTTCTGTCTCTCTGTAATGTTTGTCTGCTCTTGAATGAGATTGTGCTGAAAATCTTAATTTGTGATGAGGTGGCGACTTGTCCAGGGTGTACCCCGCCCCACGCGACTCCAAAAGGAACAAGCGGTAGAAAATGGATGGATGGATGGATTAATAAAGTATTTCTGATTCTGATTTTTCCAACCTGACACTGATATCTTCCTCCTTCTCAAGACCGATACCAATTAATAATAACTTATTTGTATATAAGGTTACGCAATATAGGCAATAAATGATACAAATTATATAAATTTGGCCGACGATAAGAGTTTTTAATACTACCGTTATATTGTGATAATGCATGCTAATGGCACATTCTAGCTGTTTCTGCATATTTGACAGCGACAAGCGAACAAACCCAACGTAGGTTAACTTCTCTACACGATGCAAAGACCCTTTTAAGTCAGCAATACTCGCCTCCATGGCGGCAAATACGCAACGTTGCTTACGTGTATCATCCCAGGAGGACATACATATACACATACATACATATATATATAAATACACATATATATATTATATTATATATATATATATATATATATATATATATATATATATATATATATATATATATATATATATATATATATATATACAAAATACACATATATTAGACTTATATATATATATATATATATATATATATATATATATATATATATATATGTATATTTATATATACATATACATATACATATATATATATATATACATATATATATATATATATATATATATATATATATATACATATATATATATATATATATATATATATATATATATATATATATATATATATATATATATATATATATATATATATATATATATATATATGTCATGTCTGTGTAATCATGTTTTGTTTTGTTTAGTTATTGGACTCTTTAGTTTCTGGCTTTTCACTCCCTTGTCTTGTTTCCATGGTTACCCATTAGTTTCACCTGTTCCACGTTTGGACTCATTGTGCACTCTTGTTTGTCACCATAGCAACCCATTAGTTTTCACCTGCCCTCATGACTCACGCACCTGTCTTTAATCATGTCACTATTATTTAAACCAATTGTTGCCAGGAAGTCTTCCTGGCGACATCCATACCCCTGACTTTCTGCTTCTCACTCTGTTTACCTCTGCGTACTTCATGCCATGTCAAGTAAGTTTTTTCTATTCATGCCACAGTTAGCGAATTTTGTTCATGTCCATAGTTTTTTGCCCACGTGCAAGTCTTTTTGTTTCGTTAGTCAAGTTTGTACTTCCGCCTTGAGCGCGCTTTTTGTTCCTTTGTTAGTGTAAAATAAATAATGTCTTCACCTTCACGCCATGTCTGGTCCAAATGTTCATTTGCACCACGGGAGAACAAACCACGCCATAGTCCAAGTCCTGACAATATATATATATATATATATATATATATATATATATACATATATATATATACATATATATATATATATATATATATATATATATACATATATATATATATATATATATATATATATATATATATATATATATATATATATATATATATATATATATATATATATAGACATATATATGTAGCTTGGAAGTACTTGACAAACTGTACATGTAAATTTAAAGACAGCCAGTATCTTCAACGTTGGTAAAGGGCTGGTCGTCCAGCGTCATCATTTCCATGATAAAATTACAGATCGCTTCAGCCCTTGGGTCGTCTTTAGGAAACTTTTTGGCACTTTTCAAACACGGCAGCGATAAGAACAAGCCCCAGGACTTTCTATGAGGCTGTCTTAGGGGCCTGTTTTTTTTTTTTTAGCAGCAGGCGTCTTCCTAGGCTTTCAAAACAGAGTCGTAGTGATGCCGGCATTTCAGATGACTGATAAGGCTTGAATGTTGATAAGGTTTGATGTGTTGAAGCTTAATGTGTTTATATTTGGTGCAAATATCACTTCAAAAGTCTTCCCCAGAGTAAGTCCCACACAATGGACGGCATGTTTGTTTACAATGAGGATAAAAGGAGCGCTTTATTGTACTCACCCAAACCCACCTACACCACAGTATGGGTAATCTTTCCTTATTGGAGCGATTTTGGGTTTTTTATCTGTTAACAAACCAATTTTTTCATCGGATGTAGTACAGGAGGGAAGGAATTCATATGGCTCCATTCCTGGGTGGGTCTTGCGTGAGAGGAGAGGCGGGGTTAATCATTTTGCAATGCAGTCCGCAGAAAATGATGAAATGTGCCACACTATATAGCAACTGACGCTGTGGTCAAAGCTGGAATTGCCAGAAAACCCAATTTAACATAAAAGTGGATAGTGCACCCCCCAATTCGTCACATTTAAAGTGTCAGGTAAAACTTGACGAATGGGGCCATATGAATCTTTACAATTCACGTCACATTTCATATGTCAGATAAACCGTGACGAATGGGGCCAAATGAATCCTTATGGTTCCTTATATCTGTCTATTGCTAAGCACTAGTAAAAATCAGGATGACTTGAAGGGTACCTACTGTATTATGCACAATGTGGAGAATAAATATATGTTTAAGAGTTGTTTCTTTTTTCATAGTCATGTTTAAAATCAGCTAGTGTTTTTCCATTTGTACTCTTTCTATTTTTTTAGGAATATGTCCGCAAGTAAACTGTGTGTGTTACCTTGAAGGCTTGCAATGTAGGAGTTGGGAGTACTCCCTTATATCGTATCTGTAGTAGAACAATGAGCCTATATTCCTTTCTGGAGAGGGTGGGGGCTGTTTGCGTATTCAAGAAGTTGTCTCTTCCTCTTTGAATGTTAGACCATACCGAGATGACGGTATGACTGTATTGATGTGGGCTGATCTCCTGAAGCTTCAGTAAAACATGATAATATTCCTATTCTGTCTTGATGGTCCTTCTTTCTCTGCAAATATGTCATCTGAAAGAACTTGGGATTGACCAGTGACTTTAATTCCCTGAGAGGTAGACTGGTCAGACGCAACAATAACCAACTTTTTTTTTTTACCGGTTGGCACCTCTTTTTCTGTATTTGGGATCCCCATAACGCCAGAAAATTTGAATCAAAACCATGGATGCCAGATGGGTGCTGGTTAGCGCCTTGCATGGCAGCTCCCTCCATCAGTGTGTGAATGTGTGTGTGAATGGGTAAATGTGGAAGTAGTGTCAAAGCGCTTTGAGTACCTTGAAGGTAGAAAAGCACTATACAAGTACAACCCATGGAGGCGTGGCAGAGATATTAATAAAACACTTTTACCTCTTGAGACAATTACGATGTATTTTGCCGTAGGGCTTGTCCTAACAGCAGAGTTTGTGTTTCGTTTTTGTTTTGGGTTCAAAAAATAAATGCGTCTCCACAGTGTCTTATCAATAGTGAGTCACATCAAGGCTGTAACGTTTCATGGGTGAAAATAATGCAATATAGTGGCCCTGAAAGCAAACAAAGCCCACTGGACCCAACAAAAATAAAAAAGAAGAAATAGTGCACGTGCACAAAGTTCTATTCTTCGCTCACATATAAAAAAAAAATAAAATACAATAAGAGAAAATTACTCTTTTGTCTGGACAGACAACGAAGTGGAATTACTTCTGCGTGTCACATTTCATTACAAAACTGTGAACAATTAAGAGAATGCTGACTGGGAGTCCTGAGGATTCTCCATCCACTGAAACTCGCCTCATTCTACAGCTTCCCTCCAATGCTTACAGTCACTCTAGCAATAGTTTGCCTCTTGGAGTCTACAACTAAAGCAGAAATGTGCTTCTGGTAGGTTCAATCATACTTTAATCTTGATGAGCTAACTGCTACGAGCTACTTGTTATGCTACATCAGAGCGAGTTTAGCTGGCATGCGTTTCTCACCTAGGCCTTCAGTGATGTCCTACTTAGTCCGACTTCACCTCTCAAAATACCGTCATTTATGTCGCCACATGGACACGGCTGGAGATACTATACAGAAACACACTTACGCACTACTGGGCGATTGAATCCCCTCAACAGTGTACAAAAGGGCCTATTTTTCAGCGCATTTAATATTCAATAAACCCGCTTCAGCAATTAAAACATATCTTACGTGGTACTGAAACTAGGGATGTCCCGATCCGATATTTGGATCGGATCGGCCGCCGATATTCGCAAAAAAATGCGTATCGGCAAGGCATGGGAAAATGCCGATCCAGATCCAGTTTATAAAAAACTCCGGTCCGTGTTTTCCAACGCACCGATTTAAATAATACATTCCACTTTTCTGCTGTTCCCTAAGCTCTGTTCCGCATTTTCCAGCACACCTTCAGCACATCCACAGGTCTGTGGATTCTAACGCAGTTGCTTTTAGCTGCTGGCATTACACGACAGGCTCTTCTCACTCTTTCCTGTGTCTCCCTCTCACAGACAGCGAGCGCACCTTCTTACACACGTCACATACTGTCACGTCATACGTCACATACGTATACGCCCCAACCCAGCAGAGAGCGAGGTAGCAGCATGGCTAACGTTAGCTGTGATGCTAGCGCAGCCGCTAAGGTGCGTGCCTGCTCAAGCGTCCTCTGCGCACGGCAAATCTATGCCACGCACAAAATCTAATAAAAAATAAGCGCATGACAATTTTCGACACCACGGACACGACAGAGAAAACAGTTTTCGTCATCATTGTTCAAATATTGTAAGGTCTGTCGAGACGCTTATCTCCATTCGGTGCCACACGTCCACACCATCGCCGAGGCAAACATTTCCACGTCAACACCGTATGAAAAAAATAGTGATTTTTTTTAGTTGTGATTTCCCTCTCTGCATGAAAGTTTAAAAGTAGCATATATTAATGCAGTATGAAGAAGAATGTTTTAATGTAGACATGCAAGCCCTGAAAGAAAATTTTGAAAATCAAGACTACATTTCCTGCAAATGGGTGCATTTCTACCTTATATTTTAACTTTAGATTTATTCTCATATCAAACTCTTTTAGTTGTCTTTTTGACACTTACATCCGGCGCCCCCCTCCACACCCTGGATTATAAATAATGTAAATAATTCAACGTGATTATCTTGTGTGATGACTCTATTATGATGATAGTATATATCTGATAGTATATATCTGTATCATGAATCAATTTAAGTGGACCCCGACTTAAACAAGTTGAAAAACTCATTCGGGTGTTACCATTTAGTGGTCAATTGTACGGAATATGTACTTCACTGTGCAACCTACTAATAAAAGTCTCAATCAATCAATCAAAACACACAGAATCATCATACTGATGTGATTATATGCATCAAGTGTTCATTCAAGGCTAAGGCAAAATATCGAGATATATATCGTGTATCGCAATATGGCCTTAAAATATCGCAATATTAAAAAAAGGCCATATCGCCCAGCCCTAGTTCAATGATGACATTTCTGTTTGTCATCTATAATTTTGTCTATTTTGTGTTTATCCTTGAATAAACAGGTCAGTTTCTTGTTACCAACCATTGTGTATTATTCAAACTCCCCTAATTCAGCTGGCTAGTTGTTATCAAGAGTACTAAAACCCTTTTCAACATGATTCTGACAACTAAGTAGGCTAAGTAACTTTAAACTTTAATACATGCTCGGATAGGCCAGTATCGGTCAGTATCGGTATCGGTCAGTATCGGTATCGGATCGGAAGTGCAAAAACAATATCGGTAACGGATCGGAAGTGCAAAAACCTGGATCGGGACATCCCTAACCAGAGGTGGGTAGTAACGCGCTACATTTACTCCGTTACATCTACTTGAGTAACTTTTGGGATAAATTGTACTTCTAAGAGTAGTTTTAATGCAACATACTTTTACTTTTACTTGAGTATATTTATAGAGAAGAAACGCTACTTTTACTCCGCTACTTTTATCTACATTCAGCTCGCTACTCGCTACTAATTTTTATCGATCTGTTAATGCACGCTTTGTTTGTTTTGGTTTGTCAGACAGACCTTCATAGTGCCTGCCTTACTGGTGACGTTTCACTTCGTTCCACCAATCAGATGCAGTCACTGGTGACGTTGGACCAATCAAACAGAGCCAGGGGTCACATGACCTGACTTAAACAAGTTGAAAAACTTAATCGGGTCTTACCATTTAGTGGTCAATTGTGCGGAATATGTACTGTACTGTGCAATCTACTAATAATAGTTCCAATCAATCAATCAAAAATGTGAAGGAAAAAAGACCCTTTTTTTATTTCAACCGTACTTCCCGTCAAAAGCCTAAAGACTGACTGCACAATTCCTGTCTTCACAATAAAAGTGCCGCTCCATCGCGCCTGCGCTTTCAAAATAAGAGTCTCTGAAAGCCAGCGCAAACAAGCTAGCAAGCTACGGAGTTTGCCGCCAATGTATTTCTTGTAAAGTGTATAAAAACGAATATGGAAGCTGGACAAATAAGATGCCAAAAATCAACCACTTTCATGTGGTATTGGACAGAAAGGAAGACTTTTTTTTCTCTTCCATTCGAAAATGTGGACGTTATCATCACTACTGTCTGATTCCAATCAATGCAAGTCATCAGAATCAGGTAATACACCAACTTATATTCTTGTCTTCATGAAAGAAAGGAATCTATATGTTAAACATGCATGTATATTCATTAAAACACCTTTAACATGTAAACAAAAACGGCAAAATAAATAAATATAAATTATATACTGTATATATCAATGTATGTATGTATATATATATATATATATATATATATATATATATATATATATATATATATATATATAAATATATATATATATGATATGTGTGTGTATGTTACTCATTAGTTACTCAGTACTTGAGTAGTTTTTTCACAACATACTTTTTACTTTTACTCAAGTAAATATTTGGGTGACTACTCCTTACTTTTACTTGAGTATTAAATCTCTAAAGTAACAGTACTCTTACTTGAGTACAAATTCTGGCTACTCTACCCACCTCTGTCCCTAACTGAAACTGAACTGAACTGAAATTCTTCACTCTGTATTGCTTTTTTTAATAAGCACATTCTACTATTTTTGGCCTAAATTAAACATTTGCAAGCATAAAAATGGCTAAATGAACTAGAAATGTGTTGTATTGATATTGTTATTGTTATTGGCCACTAGATGAGAGTGTGCAGTTTAACATGGTGGCCTATGACTGGCTCAGCCTGACTGTCCGTTTCCAAGGAGCAGATCCTTCCACATGTTCAAATATAAAACATTTAACTTGGAACGTGGTCGCCATTTCTACGCTTTCTTGAATATTTTACGATTTACCGTTCACTTTCCTGGTCTTTGAAGCACTGCCACCAGAAGAGTCTGCTTCAAGTTGAAGTTAAAAAAGTCATGTTGTCCTTCCTCAGTGTAGCTACATGTGACTACTTAATTTTTTTCGATTAGATTTTCTTCCTTCGTGCACGTTGGAGTGCAGCATAACCACGAAATGTATTTAGGTAAAGGAGAAACACTTGGGCATTAGGAATGCGTCTCACGAGATTGCGTCGGTGTGACTAGTGAAGTGTCTTCCGGTGTGTGTCTGACTGTACTGTCCTAATAAGTAGACAAATATCCCTAATAAGGCAAGTACATGCGAGGACCATGCACGTTAGCACACAAACATCAGTCCTGCTGTTCCCCTCCAGCACTCACACAGATTCAGTGACACACAACCCATCTGTTCCACTCTCCAGACCTTACATCTGGCCTGACGTGAACCATAACTTGGTTCAACGCAAACACGTGCAGACACCGTGAAGCGTCACAGCAAACTGAGTCGGTCGATACTGTTGATGCAGCATCAGCGTGGCACCGGGCACAAAACACATGGCAGCTAAAACAAAATCTAATCTGGCTCTGAAAGGGCTTTCTAAAATGAAGGCAAAAAAAAGCAGACTGGATGAATCGAATCCTCAGGATCGCAAGCCTATTGTGTTTTGACTGCGGGGAGCTGGTGCTGTAGCTCAGTAAAAGGATAATGCAGAGCGTCTGACATACGTTAATCTGTAACAAACTCAGATGGCCAAAGGACTGAATAGCCTGTGTGTGTGATCCTGTACGCGAAACCAAGTTACGTATAGGTATGATACTCGAAACCGGTTTTCCCGGTTGTTCAATAAGAAAAGAACCGAGTCCTCGGACTCGAATCCCTTTTTGAGAACCAGTACCCGTTATCGAGACCACTATAGTAAGGAAAAAGAGTTGGTTCTTTATTCGAATCCCGTCCCGACAAGAAATGCCCCGTGTGACATCACAAGAAATGACGTCACGTAGCTCAGTCATTAGACGCAGATAGCGAAAGCAGGAAAAACAATGGACTTGAAAAAGCGCTCCAAGGTGTAATAAAGTTCAAAAGAAAAGGTATAATCCAATGAATAACTTTACTGAGAGATTTGAGCAGGGTACAAACATATGACGAACACTTTTACGACCAACCGGAAACATAGCAACTAGCTCATAACATCACATCTTTCCCCCTATAAAGAAATAGTGTTAACTCAATGCAGTGTATTTCGTTTTTTAGCTTTAACTTTTCATTTGTTAGCATTGTAACCACATTTGCAAACAACTTTTCTCTTCATAGAATTTTCTTTCAATAAAGAAATAAAGTGCAAAAATGTCAAAGCATCATAACAAACAGTTATGTCAAATAGCAGCAAAAGTGCACTTTTTGGAGAGCTGTGTTATTTTCAGTTTTGTGCCCAAGGGACTGATTTTATTTAACACTATATTATTATTTATACACCTATAGTGATCACAGAGACAGGTTGTTTTTGTGTTACTGTATATACAAACCCCGTTTCCATATTAGTTGGGAAATTGTGTTAGATGTAAATATAAACGGAATACAATGATTTGCAAATCCTTTTCAACCCATATTCAGTTGAATATGCTACAAAGACAACACATTTGATGTTCAAACTGATAAACATTTTTTTGTTGTTGCAAATAATCATTAATTTTAGAATTTGATGCCAGCAACACGTGACAAAGAAGTTGGGAAAGGTGGCAATAAATACTGATAAAGTTGAGGAATGCTCATCAAACACTTATTTGGAACATCCCACAGGTGAGCAGGCAAATTGGGAACAGGTGGGTGCCATGATTGGGTATAAAAGTAGAATCCATGAAATGCTCAGTCATTCACAAACAAGGATGGGGCGAGGGTCACTACTTTGTCTACAAATGCGTTAGCAAATTGTTGAACAGTTTAAGAAAAACCTTTCTCAACCAGCTATTGCAAGGAATTTAGGGATTTCACCATCTACGGTCCGTAATATCATCAAAGGTTTCAGAGAATCTCGAGAAATCACTGCACGTAAGCAGCTAAGCCCGTGACCTGCGATCCCTCAGGCTGTACTGCATCAACAAGCGACATCAGTGTGTAAAGGATATCACCACATGGGCTCAGGAACACTTCAGAAACCCACTGTCAGTAACTACAGTTGGTCGCTACATCTGTAAGTGCAAGTTAAAACTCTCCTATGCAAGGCGAAAACCGTTTATCAACAACACCCAGAAACGCCGTCGGCTTCGCTGGGCCTGAGCTCATCTAAGATGGACTGATACAAAGTGGAAAAGTGTTCTGTGGTCTGACGAGTCCACATTTCAAATTGTTTTTGGAAACTGTGGACGTCGTGTCCTCCGGACCAAAGAGGAAAAGAACCATCCGGATTGTTATAGGCGCAAAGTCGAAAAGCCAGCATCTGTGATGGTATGGGGGTGTATTAGTGCCCAAGACATGGGTAACTTACACATCTGTGAAGGCGCCATTAATGCTGAAAGGTACATGCAGGTTTTGGAGCAACATATGTTGCCATCCAAGCAACGTTACCATGGACGCCCCTGCTTATTTCAGCAAGACAATGCCAAGCCACGTGTTACATCAACGTAGCTTCATAGTAAAAGAGTGCAAGTACTAGACTGGCCTGCCTGTAGTCCAGACCTGTCTCCCATTGAAAATGTGTGGCGCATTATGAAGCCTAAAAATACCACAACGGAGACCCCCGGACTGTTGAACAACTTAAGCTGTACATCAAGCAAGAATGGGAAAGAATTCCACCTGAGAAGCTTAAAAAATGTGTCTCCTCAGTTCCCAAACGTTTACTGAGTGTTGTTAAAAGGAAAGGCCATGTAACACAGTTGTGAACATGCTACTTTGGCACGTGTTGCAGCCATGAAATTCTAAGTTAATTATTATTTGCAAAAAAAAAAAAAAAAAAGTTTATGAGTTTGAACATCAAATATGTTGTCTTTGTAGTGCATTCAACTGAATATGGGTTGAAAAGGATTTGCAAATCATTGTATTCTGTTTATATTTACATCTAACACAATTTCCCAACTCATATGGAAACGGGGTTTGTATTTGTTTTTCTGAAAAATCCCACTTACCGTATTTTCCGCACTATAAGGCGCACCTAAAAACCACAAATTTTCTCAAAAGCTAACAGTGCGCCTTATAACCCGGTGCGCTTTATTACGATTCATTTTCATAAAGTTTAGGTCTCGCAACTACGGTAAACAGCCGCCATCTTTTTTCCCCGTAGAAGAAGCGCGCGGTGCATGCTGGGATATGTGACGTTTCATTTCCATTTGTGTGTTTATGTAAAGACCCCAAATGGCTCCTATTAAGTGTGTTGTCTGTCTAATTATAAATAATGCAGACGAGGCGTGTTAACTGAGTTCTCAACGTTTTCTCACAGCGTGCTCATAACCACATTCGAACTCCCAGCATACAACAACGCTTCTCAGGGCTACCGCGCATGCTCGTAACTATCGTTGCATGCTGGGTAGTGTAGTTGTTATATTTGCTAGCTCATAACAGCACATTGAGAGACGCGCTTAATTCAATACTCGCCGTCATTCCGGGTGGATTGACAAAAGACCTCCAGCCGCTAGATATTGGTGTCAACAGGGCATTCGAAGCTAGACTGCTAACTGCGTGGGAACTTCTCAGGGCTACCGCGCATGCTTGTAACTATCGTTGCATGCTGGGTAGTGTAGTTGTTATATTTGCTAGCTCATAACAGCACATTGAGAGACACGCTGACACGCTTAATTCAATACTCGCCGTCATTCCGGGTGGATTGACAAAAGACCTCCAGCCGCTAGATATTGGTGTCAACAGGGCATTCGAAGCTAGACTGCTAACTGCGTGGGAACTTCTCAGGGCTACCGCGCATGCTCGTAACTATCGTTGCATGCTGGGTAGTGTAGTTGTTATATTTGCTAGCTCATAACAGCACATTGAGAGACACGCTGACACGCTTACCGGGTAATTCAATACTCGCCGTCATTCCGGGTGGATTGACAAAAGACCTCCAGCCGCTAGATATTGGTGTCAACAGGGCATTCGAAGCTAGACTGCTAACTGCGTGGGAACAATGGAAGACAGAAGGCGAACACACCTTCACTAAGACGAGTAGGCAGCGCCAGACGACGCCAACATCTGCCAGTGGATCGTAAATTTGCCCAACTTTTCACTTCGGACACCGAAGACGAAGGATTTACGAATGAAGAATAACTTCAGAAAGTAAGCGCTATGTTTATTTTGTGTGTTGTGACATTAACGTTCGAGCAACATTATGTTGCTATTGCGCTGCACTATTTTGAATTTTACTATGTTTGTGATTGCACATTTGCGTACATTTTGGGAGTGAACAGAGTTGTTAGAACGCTGGTTTTTAATATATTATTAAAGTTTGACTGACCTATCTGACTGTTTTTTTGACATTCCCTTTAGCGCAGCGTAGGCGCGGCTTATAGTCCGGGGCGGCTTATTGGTGGACAAAATTATGAAATATGTAATTCATAGAAGGTGCGGCTAATAATCCGGTGCGCCTTATAGTGCGGAAAATACAATACTTTGGGTAACAACAGTCAATATTTATTCATTTTATTTTTTTAGGGGGGGTAACAGTCAATATTTATTTATTTATTAGATTTTATTTTTTTCTTATATAATAAAAGTGAGCTTTTGTTAAACCAAATATTGTGTGTTTTTTTCCATATACAACAACCTATCTGGACACAATAAGAGAATCGATAAGGAATCGGTTTGATTAGAGGATTCGATAATAGGCTCGAACTCGATAATTTCTTATCAGACATCATCCCTAGTTACGTAACCCAGAATCATCACATTATCACCGGAGTTTGCAGTGCGTTGAGCAGCCTGCCATGTGACCTTCAGTATCTGTTGCGTTGACGTGATGCATGTGACACGCTGATGACAATTAAACATAGAGCAGGCAGGAGACATCTGGCACCGTGGTGGCTTAGCGGACATGATGCAATGTTGACCCTTCAGTGTCAAAACACACAGTTTCTGTCACATTTGCGGACACAGAAAATATAAAGGCATCCAACAGACGGGTGGTGCGCATGCAGGAATACACAGCATCAATCAGGGATGGGCATTGGGTTACATATATGTGTTTAACTATAGGGATAATTGCTCTCTTTACCCCAGCCAACTTCCCTGCAAACGGCTGACTACAACAGTCAATCACTCGGCGCTTTCATCGAGTCAGACAAGCGCTCACATTCACACAGTCACTCAGTGGAGATTGATCCCACGCTGCATGCATGGAAGTCCAGCGAGTCGACCTGCAAGACTGCAAACGAGCTGACGCCAAATCGACGGCATGTTCGTATTTGTGGCAGTGCACGGGTAGATAATGTTGTTGTCTAATTTGCAACATGGGGTGAGCAAAAATAATTAAAAAGCCAACAAATGAGTTTAATAATAAAAGTTGACTTTGTTCTGTCGCTTCTTTTTGTCATTGTTTTGAATATCTCAAACAAGACCCAGCAGCCTCTTAAGGTTTTTAAATTGGGGAGATTTTAGTTTCAGTCTGCAAAAATCGCAAGGTTTGTCAATGTGAAAGAGTGAGAAGAGCCTGTCGTGTAATGCCAGCAGCTAAAAGCAACTGCGTGAGAATTGTGGATGTGTTGAAGGTGTGCTGGGAAATGCGGAACGGAAATTACGGAGCACCAGAAAAGTGGAATGTATTATTTAAATAGGTGCGTTGGAAAACACGGACCGGAGTTTTTTTTTAAACTGGATCTGGATCGGCATTTTCCCATGCCTTGCCGATACGCAATTTTTGGCAAATATCGGCAGCCGATCCGATCCAAATATCGGATCGGGACATCCCTACACTGGAGTATAAGTCGCATTTTTGGGGGAAATTTATTTGATAAAACCCAACAGCAAGAATAGACATTTGAAAGGCAATTTAAAATAAATAAAGAATAGTGAACAACAGGCTGAATAAGTGTACGTTATATGAGGCATAAATAACCAAGTGAGAACGTGCCTGGTATGTTAACGTAACATATTATGGTAAGAGTCATTCAAATAACTATAACATATAGAACATGCTATACGTTTACCAAACAATCGGTCACTCCTAATCGCTAAATCCGATGAAATTATGCGTCTAGTCCAGGGGTCGGCAACCCCTGGACTGATGCGGCTCAGCAGCTTACTTGCTGAACCCCCCAATTTTCCCGTGAGACTTCCGGATTTCAGTGCATCTCGCAGAAAACTCCCGGGATCAATATTCACCGATTTTCACCCTTACAGCTATAATACGGGCATGCCATGATGTTACAACATTTAGCGCCCTCTACAATCTGTATTAACAGTGTGCCAGCCTAACACTTGTTATACAATATGCATCTTCTGCTTGCACACGTACGTGACAGCAAGGCATACTTTGTCAACAGCCACACAGGTTACACTGACGGTGACCATATAAAACAACTTTAACACTCTTACTAATAATGCGCCACACTTTGAACCAAAACCAAACAAGAATGACAAACACATTTCGGGAGAACATCTGCACCTTAACACAACATAAACACAACAGAACAAACACCCAGAATACCATGCAGCCCTAACTCTTCCGGGATACATTATACACCCCTGCTACCACCAAACCCCGCCCCTACCCCAAGCCTGCTCCCTCACACATCAACCCCCCCCCCCCCCCCCTCTCTCTCTCTGTGCGACGGTTGAGGTGGGCGGGGTTTGGTAGCGGGGGTGTATAATGTATCCCGGAAGAGTTAGGGCTGCATGGGATTCTGGGTATTTGTCCTGTTGTGTTTATGTTGTGTTACGGTGCAGATGTTCTCCCGAAATGTGTTTGTCATTCTTGTTTGGTGTGGGTTCACAGTGTGGCGCATTATTAGTAAGAGTGTTAACGTTTTTTTTATACCGCCACTGTCAGTGTAACCTGTGTGGTTGTTGAAGAAGTATGCCTTGCTGTCACCTATGTGAGCAAGCGGAAGCACCATACAACATGTGGCTGATCAGGCACGCTGGTTGTAGTGGGCGCTATATGCCGTACCATCACGGCATGCACGACAGTGACAAGCGCTATTCATTTAAAACCCGCGTGCCGCACCAGCTTAAAAATTCTATATAAAGGTGTGTGCAACGTGTCTGAGACCCCTGGTTTATACACAGCACAAAGCAAAAAAAAACTTTGTATGCAGTGTTATGTCATTCAGAATTTCAAAAATTTTTGCGGCTCCCATTGTTTTCTATAATTTGTGAAACTGGTCAAAATGGCTCTTTGACTGGTAAAGGTTGCCGACCCCTGGTCTAGTCTCTTACGTGAAGGAGCTAAATAATATTATTTGATATTTTACGGTAATGGGTTAATAATTTCACACATAAGTCGCTCCTGAGTATAAGTCGCACCCCCGGCCAAACTGTGAAAAAAACTGCGACTTACAGTCCGAAAAATACGGTACACATTTTTTTTAGTCTTTTTAAATCAAATCTTATCATTGTAAATTATGCAAAGCTGTCAAGGTGACCACGCCCCTAACCCTAGCCTCCACCGTCCCAGGTATTTAGGCAATCTAAGGGAAAACCTGGATGCAAAACCTCTACCAACTGTACAGAGTTGTAGGAACAAGCTACATTGACAGACAATCCTATTATGATGTGGTTATGTGCAAGGGCGAACAGTTAGCACCGAATGTATGTAATGAATTTATGGGAAACACTGGGATGTCTATGTGTGTGTGTGTGTGTGTGTGTGCATGTGTGAGAGAGAGAGAGAGAAATGTGTGAAGAGTGCATGAGGCAAGATGGGAAGGAGGCTGGCTGTCAGGATGTGGAGTCCATTGTCTGTCCGACAATAAAGATATCCAGTCTTCAGGAGTCCTATGGTGCTCTGAATAGAGGCATTAACATCTGGGGTCAGAGGGCTGCACAATGTGTGTGTGCGTGTGTGTCTTTGTTGAAACTCTCCCGAGATTAAACAGATTTTTTGAAGACTTTCTGTCCAAACTGGGAATCATGCAAAAGAGAAACTGATTTACCGACTTGGCAAAATCCTCCCCCTAACCTGCATCAAATCCAGCATAATCTACTCTGTGTATTCATATTTAAGGATTATGTCTATTTCTAAGGGTCGTTGAACTTGATGTGACAAATTACAAGGTAAGTAAACAGAATTGCGAATGGATTATCCTCTGCTTTATACCCAATCCAAATGTCAATGTCTTGCTGCAGCTAACACCGCTGATATTACAGTCCTCTCGCTTTGCTGTTGACTCAGTGACACACAAAGATGACAGCAATCTGTGCAGCAAATGACGGCTATAAAAACCCCTGAATATCTAAAAAGTATATTGACGGGAAGTAAGAGTGTGTCGCCCCTCCCTCCTTAATCATATTAACACAAACGTCTCCCAGAAAACCAGTTTCACCCCTCATGTTCTGTCTGTTAGTTAACTGGCACTGGCACCATTCACCTTGTACAAGTAGAAAAAACACCCCCTCCTCCTAAATCACCACCCTCCTTTAAACAAAAAAAACATTACTTCTCGCTGTTCATGTGTGAATAATTACAACAATCACTCAACTGAAGCTAATACTTTCCTCATTAAGGCAAAACACCATGAGGGAAGAACAGGTTGTGGAATTATAAGAGTTTAACTGCGGCAAACATGTAAGCTTTAACAGGTTTTACTTGGAATAGGATATACATATATCCACACTTGGGGGGGAAAAAAAATGTTCAACAAGATATTGATGGCGGGAAATTCGCACCACTGCACAGTCTTCTCTCCGCACACCATAAAGATTCCCAATATGGTCTCGGCCTGTACTCTAGATTGGTGACCAATGTGTGAAAATGATGACTCTGTCTTTCACAATTTTAGCCCGATGAATGCTGGCATTCAAGTGGCCTCTTTATTTGGACACAAAACACTGCTGAACATAGACCTAAACCAGGGGTCGGCAACCCGCGGCTCCGGAGCCGCATGCGACTCTTTGATCACTCTGATGCGGCTCAGCAGCTTACTTGCTGAACCCCCCAATTTTCTCGTGAGACTTCCGGATTTTAGTGCCTCTCGCAGAAAACTCCCGGGATTAATATTCACCGATTTTCACCCTTACAGCTATAATAAGGGCGTGCCATGATGGTACAACATTTAGCGCCCTCTACAATCTGTATTAACAGCGTGCCAGCCCAACACTTGTTATACAATATACATCTTCTGCTTGCACACGTACGTGACAGCAAAGCATACTTGGTCAACAGCCACACAGACACTGACGGTGACCATATAAAACAACTTTAACACTCTTATTAATAATGCGCCACACTTTGAACCAAAACCAAACAAGAATGACAAACACATTTCGGGAGAACATCTGCACCTTAACACAACATAAACACAACAGCACAAACACCCAGAATCCCATGCAGCCCTGACTCTTCCGTGCTACATTATACACCCCTGCTATCACCAAACCCCGCCCCCACCCCAACCCTGCTCCCTCACACATCAAACCCCCCCCCCCCCCCCCCCTCTCTGTGCGTCGTTGAGGTGGGCGGGTTTGGTAGCGGGAAGAGTTAGGACTGCATGGGATTCTGGGTATTTGTCCTGTTGTGTTTATGTTGTGTTACAAATAATATTTCTATTAAATAAATTTGTTGTA
Source organism: Nerophis lumbriciformis (assembly GCF_033978685.3). Classification (NCBI taxonomy): domain Eukaryota; kingdom Metazoa; phylum Chordata; class Actinopteri; order Syngnathiformes; family Syngnathidae; genus Nerophis; species Nerophis lumbriciformis. The sequence continues at coordinate 3,351,752 of NC_084559.2, read as the reverse complement.
ACAAATAATATTTCTATTAAATAGGCTTTACTTTGCATTTTAATTAACGTGGGATTATTTTTTGTATTTAGAAATAATAGTACCAACTTATTTATTTTATTTTTTATTTTTTCTCCAACATTTGTGGAACTGGCGTGGCGCCCCCTAATGGACGGCGCCCTTAGCATTTGCCTATACGGCCTATGCCACGGGCCGGCCCTGCCTTGCTGTCACCAACGTAAGCAAGCGGAAGTCCCGTACAACGTGTGGCTGTTCAGGCACGCTGGCTGAAGTGGGTGTTATATGCTGTACCATCACGGCACGCATGACGCTGACAAACGCCATTCATTTTAAAACCCGCGTGCCGCACCAGCTTTCAAATTCCACATAAAGGTGTGGGCAGCGTGTCTGAGACCCCAGCACAAAGCAAAAAAAACTTTTGTATGCAGTGTTATTTCATTTAAAATTTCAAAAAAATTTCGCGGCTCCCATTGTCTTCTATAATTTGTGAAACTGGTCAAAATGGCTCTTTGCCTGGTAAAGGTTGCCGACCCCTGACCTAAACCAACCCCAACCCTATTTGCTTAGGTCACGTCCACACAGATATGGATATTTTAAAACAATGTGGTTTGGCCTCTCGCCCACACCTTGTGGGGCGGTACAGCTCAGTTGGTAAAGTGGCCGTGCCAGCAACTTGAGGGTTCCGGGTTCGATCCCCGCTTCCGCCATCCTAGTCACTGCCGTTGTGTCCTTTGGCAAGACACTTTAGCCACCTTCCCCCAGTGCCACCCACACTGGTTTAAATGTAACTTAGACATTGGGTTTCCATCCATCCATCTTCTTCCGCTTATCCGAGGTCGGGTCGCGGGGGCAGCAGCCTAAGCAGGGAAGCCCCGACTTCCCTCTCCCCAGCCACTTCGTCCAGCTCCTCCCGGGGGATCCCGAGGCGTTCCCAGGCCAGCCGGGAGACATAGTCTTCCCAACGTGTCCTGGGACTTCCCCGTGGCCTCCTACCGGTCGGACGTGCCCTAAACACCTCCGGAGGGAGGCGATCAGGTGGCATCCTGACCAGATGCCCGAACCACCTCATCTGGCTCCTCTCGATGTGGAGGAGCAGCGGCTTTACTTTGAGCTCCCCCCGGATGACAGAGCTTCTCACCCTATCTCTAAGGGAGAGCCCTGCCACCCGGCGGAGGAAACTCATTTCGGCCGCTTGTACCCGTGATCTTGTCCTTTCGGTCATAACTCAAAGCTCATGACCATAGGTGAGGATGGGAACGTAGATCGACCGGTAAATTGAGAGCTTTGCCTTCCGGCTCAGCTCCTTCTTCACCACAACGGATCGATACAGCGTCCGCATTACTGAAGATGCCGCACTGATCCGCCTGTCGATCTCACGATCCACTCTTCCCTCACTCGTGAACAAGACTCCGAGGTACTTGAACTCCTCCACTTGGGGCAGGGTCTCCTCCCCAACTGGGAGAATTTATGATTTCTTGGCCATTCTTCAGAGAATATGAATAACATTTCTGCGCAAATGTCACCAAGTATCCCGCTTACATTACGCCAAACAGCACAGAGACAAGCCTCAAAACTTCTGGAACAAAGTAATTTGGAGTGATGGCTTTCTTCTGGCGACTCGACCATGCAGCCCATTTTTCTTCAAGTGCCTCCTTATTGTGCATCTTGAAACAGCCACACCACAATTTTTCAGATAGTCCTGTATTTCAGCTGAAGTTATTTGTGGATTTTTCTTAGCATCTCGAACAATTTTCCTGGCAGTTGTGGCTGAAATCTTTGCTGGTCTACCTGAATCCCTCATTTTCCACTTCTTAATCAGCGTTTGAACACTGCTGATTGGCATTCTCAATTCCTTGGATTTCTTTTTATACCCCTTTCCTGTTTTATGCAGTTCAATTACCTTTTTCTCGCAGATCCTTTGACAATTCTTTTGCCTTCCCCATGACTCAGAATCCAGAAACATCTGTGCAGCACTGGATGAAAGATGCAATGGTCTTGTCGGAAGCCCAGAAACTCACTGACCTTTTATACACACACATTAATTACAAACAAACAGGTCACAGGTGAAGATTGGAACCTTGATTAGCCATTCAAACCTGTTTGTGTCAACTTTTGTGCATGTTATCAGATCAAAGTCACTGGTGTATGTAAACTTTTAATCAGGGTCATTTTGGTACTTGCGTTTGTCATTTTGATTTAAAAAGAGTAAACACAGTTGTTTGCCAATAAATAGCTTCACACAACCATTAAGCATGAGTGGAAGAAAGGTTTTTGTGTTATCATTCGTATTCTCTGAAGAATGGCCAAGAAATCATAAATTCTCCCAGGGTCTGTAAACTTATGAGCACGACTGTAAATATCATTCACTTCACTATATAAATATAATCAACACCTAAATTGTAAGTATTTTTTCTAAAACACAGAGCTTTTCAAGTAAGAATGGGTGATAAAACGATAAAAAAATATAAAGACAATTTCGATTCTAAAAGACGTGAGACGAGCCTGCTAAAGACAAGATCATCACTTATGGATAATATAGGGATAGGACAAATTATACCCGACAAAAAGTGTAAAATGTTCATAGTAAACTTAAGACATGTTAGAAGTTAGTTAATGGTTTGTATAATTATGAATCCTATCTTGTTTTTAGCACAAACAATGCTTCTTAGTTTTAGCGTAACATGCACCTGTTACACGATCTATTTGGAAATGGTGTCCCTTTCGGGAGTGTTTTGCTCAACATAGGGCTGGGCGATATATCGAGTTTGTAACCAAGATATGAATTAAGAAAATATCGTTTAGCGTTTGGTAATTTCACGTTGAAATTACCAAACGCCGCTTATTTTTTGTGTTCCTTGTTCTCCCCCACTACCCCTCCACGGGCTACTAAACCCCTCTACGTCCTTCTTCCAAGACATGCTTGCACATATAAGAACATCCATGATTGGTTGGTTGTAGGGCTGGGCGATATGGCCTTTTATTAATATCTCGATATTTTTAGGCCATGTCACGATACACGATATATATCTCGATATCTTGCCTTAGCCTTGAATGAACACTTGATGCATATAATCACACCAGTATGATGATTCTATGTGTCTACATTACGGGTGTAATGGTACGTGTATTTGTATAGAACCATTTCGGTACGGGGGTTCCAGTTCGGTTCGGAGGTGTACCGAACGAGTTTCCACACGGACATATTAAGTAGCGTAACGCACGTTGTGTAAACAATGCACACCGAGGCACAACACACGGCATGCTAGCAGCTAACGAGCTACGATAGACTGACCATACGTCCTCTTTTCACCGGACATGTCCTCTTTGGCGGAGCTGTCAGGGCGGAGTTTCTTAAATGCCTCAAATGTCCGGCATTTTGAGTTAGGGTTGCGTGTATTTTCAATGTACGTTCAGGGTTAAGAAGGGGTTAAAAACAAAACAAATTGTGCCAGCAGCATTGGTGAGGGAGGGGCAGAGACAGAGACAGAGAGAGAGAGAGAGTTATGATAAACGCGCATGCGTCGCCAGGCTCTGCTTTTTATCCATAGATTTATCAGATTTAATTTTTTTATTATCTATAACAGGAGTGTCAAAAGTGTGCCCCGGAGACCATTTGCGGCCCACAGCTAATGTTTTAAAGGCCAACGGCACATTCTAAAAATACTATTAAAATAAACAAAACATAACAAAAGTGAAATAAAAACACTTAAAGGGTAAATGTAATTTAGAAAAAGTTGCAATGTTGACTAATAAAACAAAGTGTTTTTTTTCAAACTGTCATTGCTCAAAACATAATATTGAATCAAAATCAATGTTATTATGAATTATTGACCTATCCAAGGTTCCCATTACTTCACATCAAATATTCCACTAAGAAATATATTTTTGGTGGAAGATTTTGCAAATTTGGTAAATAAATAACCCCAAAATTTATATTTTGTTGTTTTCTTACTGTACCGAAAATTAACCGAACCGTGACCTCTAAACCGAGGTATATACCGAATCAAATTTTTTGGGGTACCGTTACACCCCTAGTCTACATTAAAACATTCTTGTTCATACTGCATTAATATATGCTCATTTTAAACTTTCATGCAGAGAGGGAAATCACAACTAAGTCAATTTACCAAAACTGTATTTATTAAACAGTTATTAAGCAGTGGCACAACAAATCATGCCTGTCACCTGGATAGAAGAAGTCTGAGGACATATTCCCCACACCCCACCCTGTTTCTTCGAGCAAAGTTTATGAGACATTTGTCATCTAAATAAGAATATATGAACATCTTAGCAGTCATGACAGCAGACATTGCACAGTAAGTGATGTTTTATTATGTTTGTTGGCTCTCATAAAGTCTGCAGTGAGCAAAAGTCAGTGATGAAGTAAAAAAAATAACACAAACGTCTACTTTGAACCACTTCAACTCATTCAGACCATTCAAGCTTTTTACCATTTTCAAAAAAAATTCCCGCTTTTTCCGAAATTCCAAACATGTTTCAGGAATTTTCTGCTCTACTTCAACAATTCTAAAAAAAAAAATCCTGGATTTCCCATCATTCCTTTTTTTTTTTTTTTTTGCACTTTCCCCATTTAAAATTATTTGGCTATTTTTCAAACTTCCACAACTACCACATTCTTCAACACATTCAAACCATTCCACCTTCAACACATTCAAACTACCATTTTTCTACATTCAACAAATTTCCAGAAATTCACGTTTTTTGGTAACATATTTCCACCCTTAAGTTCGACAATTGTTCAACCTATTTCAACCGTTCCACCGTCAAAACACTCCTCGTATTCAAGACAAAAACCAAGTTGGTTAAGGAACTAGAACAATTCCCGTTTTTTCCGAAATTCCAGGAATTTCTCAATTAGAAACTAATTCATCATTTCTTGACCGATTTAAACAATTCCAACACCAACCAATTCAGCTCATTCAGGACATTCATGCTCCTAATAATTTTTTTTTTAAATCCCACTTTTTCCCAAAATTTCCAGGAAGATCCCATTGAACTGAATGGGACACTTTTTCCAAGTTGCACAATTCCCACATTTTTCAACCTATTCAAACCATTTTTTAAGGGATTCACTCCCTTGTTTGATTCCTTTCCAACTGCTTCAGACCGCAGTGCGCTTTATTTACTCTGCTATGAATGGGAATAAAGTTGCACCACAAAGCAAGTCGGACCAAAACGAAGTTTAAGGAACAAAAAAAATTCCCGGTTTTCCCGAAATTCCAGGAATTACTCAATTAAAAACTCATAATTTCTTTACCAATGTAAACAATTCCAACACCAACCAATTCAGCTCATTCATGCTCCTAAACATTTTCAAAAAATCCCGCTTTTCCCCAAATTTCCAGGAAGTTCCCATTGAAATGAATGAGACATTTTTCAAACTTCAACTATTCCCACATTCTTCAACCCATTCAAACCATTCCACCTTCAACACATTCAACTCATCCTGGACATTCCAACTACCATTTTTTCAAATTCAACAAATTTCCAGGAATTCCCATTTTTTGAACCCTTAAGTTCAACTACTCCTTTCACATTGTTCAACCTATTTCAACTGTTCGACCGTCAAAATACTCTTCATATTCAGGACAAAAACTAAGTTGGTTAAGGAACTAGAACAATTCCCGGTTTTTCCGAAATTCCAGGAATTTCTCAATTAAAAACTGTCACAAATTCATCATTTCTTGACCGATTTAAACAATTCCAACACCAACCAATTCAGATCATTCAGGACATTCATGCTCCTAATCATTTTCCAAAAAAATCCCACTTTTCCCAAAATTCACAAATTTTCAGGAAGTTCCCTTTAAAATGAGACGTTTTTCAAACTTCAACTATTCCCACATTTTACCAAAATTCCAGGAATTTCTCAATTAAAAACGGTCTCTAACTCAACATTTCTTGAACGATTTAAATGATTCCAACACCAACGAATTCAGCTCATTCAGGACATGCATGTTACTAAACGTTTTCAAAAAAATCCCGCTTTTCCCCAAATTTCCAGGAAGTTCCCATTGAAATTAATGAGACATTTTTCAAACTTCCACTGTTCCGACATTCTTCAACCCATTCAAACCATTCCACCTTCAACACACTCAACTCATCCTGGACATTCCAACTACCATTTTTCCAAATTCAACAAATTTCCAGGAATTCACGTTTTTTGAACCCTTAAGTTCGACTACTCCTTTCACATTTTTCAACCCATTTCAACCGTTCCACCGTCAAAACACTCCTCATATTCAGGACAAAAACCAAGTTGGTTAAGGAACTAGAACAATTCCCGGTTTTTCCGAAATTCCAGGAATTTCTCAATTAAAAACTGTCACAAATTCATAATTTCTTGACCGATTTAAACAATTCCAACACCAACCAATTCAACTCTATCAGGACATTCATGCTCCTAATCATTTTCAAAAAATCCCACTTTTCCCAAAATTCCCAAATTTCCAGGAAGTTCCCGTTGAAATGAAGGGGGCATTTTTCCAAGTTGGACAATTCCCACATTTTTAACCCATTCAAACCATTCCACCTTCAACACATTCAACTGATCCTGGACATTCAAACTACCACCTTCAAAACGCTCCTCATATTCAGGACAAAAATCAAGTTGGTTAAGGAACTAGAACAATTCCCGGTTTTCCCAAAATTCCAGGAATTTCTCAATTAAAAACTGTCACTAATTCCTAAAATTCCCAAATGTCCAGGAAGTTCCCATTGAAATGAATGGGACATGTTTTCAAGTTGCACAATTCCCACATTTTTCAACCTATTCAAACCATTTTTTAAGGGATTCACCCCCTTGGTTGAATCATTTCCAATTGCTTCTGACCACAAAGCAAGTCGGACAAAAACCAAGTTGGTTAAGGAACAAGACAAATTCCCGGTTTTACCAAAATTCCAGGAATTACTACTATTACTATAAAGTCATAATTTCTTGACCGATTTAAACAATTCCAACACCAACCAATTCAGCTCATTCCGGACATTCATGTTCCTAATCATTTTCAAAAAAATCCCGCTTTTCCTCAAATTCCAGGAAGTTCCCATTGAAATGAATGACATCATTTTTTCAAACTTCAACTATTCCTACATTCTTCAACCCATTCAAACCATTCCACTTTCAACACATTCAACTCATCCTGGACATTCAAACTACCATTTTTCCACATTCAACACATTTCCAGAAATTCCTGTTTTTTGGTAACCTATTTCCACTCTTAAGATCGACTACCCCTTTCACATTTTTCAACCCATTTCAACCGTTCCACCGTCAAAACGCCCCTCGTATTCAGGACAAAAACCAAGTTGGTTAAGGAACTAGAAAAATTCCCGGTTTTACCAAAATTCCAGGAATTTCTTAAATAAAAACGGTCACTAATTCAACATTTCTTGACCGATTTAAACAATTCCAACACCAGCCAATTCATGCTCCTAATCATTTCTTTAAAAAAAATCCCACTTTCCCCAAAATTTCCAGGAAGTTCCCATTGAAATGAATGACATCATTTTTCAAACTTCAACTATTCCCACATTCTTCAACCCATTCAAACCATGGACAAAAACCAAGTTGGTTAAGGAACTAGAAAAATTCCCGGTTTTACCAAAATTCCCAAATTTCCAGGAAGTTCCCATCGAAATGAATGGGACATTTTTCCAAGTTGCACAATTCCCACATTTTTCAACCTATTCAAACCATTTTTTAAGGGATTAACCCTCTTGGTTAAATCATTTCCAACTGCTTCAGACCGCAGTGCGCTTTATTTACTCTGCTATGAATGGGAATAAAGTTGCACCACAAAGCAAGTCGGACAAAAACCAAGTTGGTTAAGGAACAAGACAAATTCCCGGTTTTACCAAAATTCCAGGAATTACTTAATTGAAAAGACATAATTTCTTGACCGATTTAAACAATTCCAACACCAACCAATTCAGCTCATTCAGGACATTCATGTTCCTAATCATTTTCAAAAAAATCCCGCTTTTCCCCAAATTCCAGGAAGTTCCCATTGAAATGAATGACATCATTTTTCAAACTTCAACTATTCCCACATTCTTCAACCCATTCAAACCATTCCACATTCAACACATTCAACTCATCCTGGACATTCAAACTACCATTTTTCCACATTCAACACATTTCCAGAAATTCCTGTTTTTTGGTAACCTATTTCCACTCTTAAGTTCCACTACCCCTTTCACATTTTTCAACCCATTTCAACCGTTCCACCGTCAAAACGCCCCTCATATTCAGGACAAAAATCAAGTTGGTTAAGGAACTAGAAAAATTCCCGGTTTTACCAAAATTCCAGGAATTTCTTAAATAAAAACGGTCACTAATTCAACATTTCTTGACCGATTTAAACAATTCCAACACCAGCCAATTCAGCTCATTCAGGACATTCATGCTCTTAATCATTTCTTTAAAAAAATCCCACTTTCCCCAAAATTTCCAGGAAATTCCCATTGAAATGAATGACATTCATAACTATTCCCACATTCTTCAACCCATTCAACCCATGGACAGAAACCAAGTTGGTTAAGGAACTAGAAAAATTCACGCTTTTACCAAAATTCCAGGAATTTCTTAAATAAAAACTGTCACTAATTCAACATTTCTTGACCGATTTAAACAATTCCAACACCAGCCAATTCAGCTCATTCAGGACATTCATGCTCCTAATATTTTCTTTAAAAAAATCCCACTTTCCCCAACATTTCCAGGAAGTTCCCATTGAAATGAATGACATCATTTTTCAAACTTCAACTATTCTCACATTCTTCAACCCATTCAAACCATTCCCCCTTCAACATATTCAACTCATCCTGGACATTCAAACTACATTTTTTCCACATTCAACAAATTTCCAGGAATTCCCATTTTTTGAACCCTTAAGTTCAACTACTTCTTTCACATTGTTCAACCCATTTCAACCGTTCCAAAACACTCTTCATATTCAGGACAAAAACTAAGTTGGTTAAGGAACTAGCACAATTCCCGGTTTTTCCGAAATTCCAGGAATTTCTCAATTAAAAACTGTCACAAATTCATCAATTCTTGACCGATTTAAACAATTCCAACACCAACCAATTCAGCTCAATCAGGACATCCATGCTCCTAATCATTTTCAAAAAATCCCACTTTTCCCAAAATTCCCAAATTTCCAAGAAGTTCCCATTGAAATGAATGACATCACTTTTCAAACTTCAGCTATTCCCACATTCTTCAACCCATTCAAACCATTCCACCTTCAACACATTCAACTCATCCTGGACATTCAAGCTACCATTTTTCCACATTTAACACATTTCGAGAAATTCCCGTTTTTTGGAAACCTATTTCCACCCTTAAGTTCGACTACTCCTTTCACATTTTTCAACCCATTTCAACCGTTCCACCGTCAAAACGCACCACATATTCAGGACAAAAACCAAGCTGGTTAAGGAACTAGAACAATTCCCGGTTTTACCAAAATTCCAGGAATTTCTTATATAAAAACTGTCATTAATTCAACATTTCTTGACCGATTTAAACAATTCCAACACCAGCCAATTCAGCTCATTCAGGACATTCATGCTCCTATTCATTTCTTTTAAAAAAATCCCACTTTCCCAAAAATTTCCAGGAAGTTCCCATTGAAATGAATGGCATCATTTTTCAAACTTCAACTATTCCCACATTCTTCAACCCATTCATACCATTCCACCTTCAACACATTCAACACATTCAACTCATCCTGGACATTCAAGCTACCATTTTTCCACATTTAACACATTTCCAGAAATTCCCGTTTTTTGGAAAACTATTTCCACCCTTAAGTTTGACTACTCCTTTCACATTTTTCAACCCATTTCAACCGTTCCACTCATACAAAAACCAAGTTGGTTAAGAAATTTCTTGACCGATTTAAACAATTCCAACACCAGTCAATTCAGCTCATTCAGGACATTCATGCTCCTAATCATTTCTTTAAAAAAATCCCACTTTCCCCAAAATTTCCAGGAAGTTCCCATTGAAATGAATGACATTCATAACTATTCCCACATTCTTCAACCCATTCAAACCATCGACAAAAACCAAGTTGGTTAAGGAACTAGAAAAATTCCCGCTTTTACCAAAATTCCAGGAATTTCTTAAATAAAAACTGTCACTAATTCAACATTTCTTGACCGATTTAAACAATTCCAACACCAGCCAATTCAGCTCATTCAGGACATTCATGCTCCTAATATTTTCTTTAAAAAAATCCCACTTTCCCCAACATTTCCAGGAAGTTCCCATTGAAATGAATGACATCATTTTTCAAACTTCAACTATTCCTACATTCTTCAACCCATTCAAACCATTCCACCTTCAACACATTCAACTCATCCTGGACATTCAAACTACCATTTTTCCACATTCAACAAATTTCCAGGAATTCCCATTTTTTGAACCCTTAAGTTCAACTACTCCTTTCACATTGTTCAACCCATTTCAACTGTTCCACCGTCAAAACACTCTTTATATTCAGGACAAAAACTAAGTTGGTTAAGGAACTAGAAAAATTCCCGGTTTGACCAAAATTCCAGGAATTTCTTAAATAAAAACTGTCACTAGTTCAACATTTCTTGACCGATTTAAACAATTCCAACACCAGCCAATTCAGCTCATTCAGGACATCCATGCTCCTAATAATTTAAAAAAAAAATCCCACTTTCCAATTTCCAGGAAGTTCCCATTGAAATGAATGACATTCATAACTATTCCCACATTCTTCAACCCATTCAAACCATGGACAAAAACCAAGTTGGTTAAGGAACTAGAAAAATTCCCGGTTTTACCAAAAATCCCAAATTTCCAGGAAGTTCCCATTGAAATGAATGGGACATTTTTCCAAGTTGCATAATTCCCACAGTTTTCAACCTATTCAAACCATTTTTTAAGGGATTAACCCTCTTGGTTGATTCCTTTCCAACTGCTCCTGACCGCAGTGCGCTTTATTTACTCTGCTATGAATGGGAATAAAGTTGCACCACAAAGCAAGTCGGACAAAAACCAAATTGGTTAAGGAACTAGAAAAATTCCCGGTTTTCATGAAATTCCAGGAATTACTCAATTAAAAACTGTTGCTAATTCACCATTTCTTGACCGATTTAAACAATTCCAACACCAACCAATTCAGCTCATTCAGGACATCCATGCTCCTAATCATTTTTTTTTAAATCCCGCTTTTCCCAAAATTCACAAATTTTCAGGAAGTTCCCTTAATTGAGACATTTTTCAAACTTCCACTGTTCCGACATTCTTTCTTCAACCCATTCAAACCATTCCCCCTTCAACACATTCAACTCATCCTGGACATTTCAACTATCATTTTTCCAAATTCAACAAATTTCCAGGAATTCACGTTTTTTGAACCCTTAAGTTCGACTACTCCTTCCACATTTTTCAACCCATTTCAGCCGTTCCACCGTCAAAACACTCCTCATATTCAGGACAAAAACCAAGTTGGTTAAGGAACTAGAACAATTCCCGGTTTTTCCGAAATTCCAGGAATTTCTCAATTAAAAACGAATTCATAATTTCTTGACCGATTTAAACAATTCCAACACCAACCAATTCAGCTCATTCAGGACATTCATGTTCCTAATAATTTCTTTAAAAAAATCCCACTTTTCCCAAAATTTCCAGGAAGTTCCCATTGAAATGAATGGGACATTTTTCCAAGTTGCACAATTCCCACATTTTTCAACCTATTCAAACCATTTTTTAAGGGATTCACCCTCTTGGTTGATTCATTTCCAACTGCTTCAGACCGCAGTGCGCTTTATTTACTCTGCTATGAATGGGAATAAAGTTGCACCACAAAGCAAGTCGGACAAAAACCAAATTGGTTAAGGAACTAGAAAAATTCCCGGTTTTCATGAAATTCCAGGAATTACTCAATTAAAAACTGTTGCTAATTCACCATTTCTTGACCGATTTAAACAATTCCAACACCAACCAATTCAGCTCATTCAGGACATCCATGCTCCTAATCATTTTTTTTTAAATCCCGCTTTTCCCAAAATTCACAAATTTTCAGGAAGTTCCCTTAATTGAGACATTTTTCAAACTTCCACTGTTCCGACATTCTTTCTTCAACCCATTCAAACCATTCCCCCTTCAACACATTCAACTCATCCTGGACATTCCAACTATCATTTTTCCAAATTCAACAAATTTCCAGGAATTCACGTTTTTTGAACCCTTAAGTTCGACTACTCCTTCCACATTTTTCAACCCATTTCAGCCGTTCCACCGTCAAAACACTCCTCATATTCAGGACAAAAACCAAGTTGGTTAAGGAACTAGAACAATTCCCGGTTTTTCCGAAATTCCAGGAATTTCTCAATTAAAAACGAATTCATAATTTCTTGACCGATTTAAACAATTCCAACACCAACCAATTCAGCTCATTCAGGACATTCATGTTCCTAATAATTTCTTTAAAAAAATCCCACTTTTCCCAAAATTTCCAGGAAGTTCCCATTGAAATGAATGGGACATTTTTCCAAGTTGCACAATTCCCACATTTTTCAACCTATTCAAACCATTTTTTAAGGGATTCACCCTCTTGGTTGATTCATTTCCAACTGCTTCAGACCGCAGTGCGCTTTATTTACTCTGCTATGAATGGGAATAAAGTTGCACCACAAAGCAAGTCGGACAAAAACCAAATTGGTTAAGGAACTAGAAAAATTCCCGGTTTTCATGAAATTCCAGGAATTACTCAATTAAAAACTGTTGCTAATTCACCATTTCTTGACCGATTTAAACAATTCCAACACCAACAAATTCAGCTCATTCAGGACATCCATGCTCCTAATCATTTTTTTTTAAATCCCGCTTTTCCCAAAATTCACAAATTTTCAGGAAGTTCCCTTAATTGAGACATTTTTCAAACTTCCACTGTTCCGACATTCTTTCTTCAACCCATTCAAACCATTCCCCCTTCAACACATTCAACTCATCCTGGACATTCCAACTATCATTTTTCCAAATTCAACAAATTTCCAGGAATTCACGTTTTTTGAACCCTTAAGTTCGACTACTCCTTCCACATTTTTCAACCCATTTCAGCCGTTCCACCGTCAAAACACTCCTCATATTCAGGACAAAAACCAAGTTGGTTAAGGAACTAGAACAATTCCCGGTTTTTCCGAAATTCCAGGAATTTCTCAATTAAAAACGAATTCATAATTTCTTGACCGATTTAAACAATTCCAACACCAACCAATTCAGCTCATTCAGGACATTCATGTTCCTAATAATTTCTTTAAAAAAATCCCACTTTTCCCAAAATTTCCAGGAAGTTCCCATTGAAATGAATGGGACATTTTTCCAAGTTGCACAATTCCCACATTTTTCAACCTATTCAAACCATTTTTTAAGGGATTCACCCTCTTGGTTGATTCATTTCCAACTGCTTCAGACCGCAGTGCGCTTTATTTACTCTGCTATGAATGGGAATAAAGTTGCACCACAAAGCAAGTCGGACAAAAACCAAGTTGGTTAAGGAACAAGACAAATTCCCGGTTTTCCCGAAATTCCAGGAATTACTCAATTAAAAACTCATAATTTCTTGACCAATTGGTTCCAACACCATCCAATTCAGCTCATTCATGCTCCTAAACATTTTCAAAAAATCCCGCTTTTCCCCAAATTTCCAGGAAGTTCCCATTGAAATGAATGAGACATTTTTCAAACTTTCACTATTCCCACATTCTTCAACCGATTCAAACCATTCCCCCTTCAACACATTCAACTCATCCTGGACATTCCAACTACCATTTTTCCAAATTCAACAAATTTCCAGGAATTCACGTTTTTTGAACCCTTAAGTTTGACTACTCCTTCCACATTTTTCAACCCATTTCAGCCGTTCCACCGTCAAAACACTCCTCATATTCAGGACAAAAACCAAGTTGGTTAAGGAACTAGAACAATTCCTGTTTTTTCAGAAATTCCAGGAATTTCTCAATTAAAAACTGTCACTAATTCCTCATTTCTTGACCGATTTAAACAATTCCAACACCAACCAATTCAGCTCAATCAGGACATTCATGTTCCTAATCATTTTCCAAAAAATCCCGCTTTTCCCCACATTCTTCAACCCTTTCAAACCATTCCACCTTCAACACACTCAACTCATCCTGGACATTCCAACTACCATTTTTTCCAAATTCAACAAATTTCCAGGAATTCCCATTTTTTTAACCCTTAAGTTCAACTACTCCTTTCACATTGTTCAACCTATTTCAACTGTTCCACCGTCAAAACACTCCTCATATTCAGGACAAAAACCAAGTTGGTTAAGGAACTAGAACAATTCCCGGTTTTTCCGAAATTCCAGGAATTTCTCAATTAAAAACCGTCACAAATTCATCATTTCTTGACCGATTTAAACAATTCCAACACCAACCAATTCAGCTCAATCAGGACATCCATGCTTCTAATCATTTTCCAAAAAATCCCACTTTTCCCAAAATTCCCAAATTTCCAGGAAGTTCCCGTTGAAATGAAGGGGGCATTTTTCCAAGTTGGACATCCATCCATCCACCCATTCAAACCATTCCACATTCAACTGATCCTGGACATTCAAACTACCACCGTCAAAACGCTCCTCATATTCAGGACAAAAATCATGTTGGTTAAGGAACTAGGAAAATTCCCGGTTTTACCAAAATTCCAGGAATTTCTTAAATAAAAACTGTCACTAATTCAACATTTCTTTACCGATTTAAACAATTACAACACCAGTCAATTCAGCTCATTCAGGACATTCATGCTCCTATAATTAAAAAAAAAAAATCCCACTTTCCCCAAAATTTCCAGGAAGTTCCCATTGAAATGAATGACATTCATAACTATTCCCACATTCTTCAACCCATTCAAACCATGGACAAAAACCAAGTTGGTTAAGGAACTAGAAAAATTCCCGGTTTTACCAAAATTCCCAAATTTCCAGGAAGTTCCCATTGAAATGAATGGGACATTTTTCCAAGTTGCACAATTCCCACATTTTTCAACCTATTCAAACCATTTTTTTAAGGGATTAAAACCCTCTTGGTTGATTCATTTCCAACTGCTTCAGACCGCAGTGCGCTTTATTTACTCTGCTATGAATGGGAATAAAGTTGCACCACAAAGCAAGTCGGACAAAAACCAAGTTGGTTAAGGAACAAGACAAATTCCCGGTTTTCCCGAAATTCCAGGAATTACTCAATTAAAAACTCATAATTTCTTGACCAATTGGTTCCAACACCAACCAATTCAGCTCATTCATGCTCCTAAACATTTTCAAAAAATCCCGCTTTTCCCCAAATTTCCAGGAAGTTCCCATTGAAATGAATGAGACATTTTTCAAACTTTCACTATTCCCACATTCTTCAACCGATTCAAACCATTCCCCCTTCAACACATTCAACTCATCCTGGACATTCCAACTACCATTTTTCCAAATTCAACAAATTTCCAGGAATTCACGTTTTTTGAACCCTTAAGTTCGACTACTCCTTCCACATTTTTCAACCCATTTCAGCCGTTCCACCGTCAAAACACTCCTCATATTCAGGACAAAAACCAAGTTGGTTAATGAACTAGAACAATTCCTGTTTTTTCAGAAATTCCAGGAATTTCTCAATTAAAAACTGTCACTAATTCCTCATTTCTTGACCGATTTAAACAATTCCAACACCAACCAATTCAGCTCAATCAGGACATTCATGTTCCTAATCATTTTCCAAAAAATCCCGCTTTTCCCCACATTCTTGAATTCAACCCTTTCAAACCATTCCACCTTCAACACACTCAACTCATCCTGGACATTCCAACTACCATTTTTCCAAATTCAACAAATTTCCAGGAATTCCCATTTTTTGAACCCTTAAGTTCAACTACTCCTTTCACATTGTTCAACCTATTTCAACTGTTCCACCGTCAAAACACTCTTCATATTGAGGACAAAAACTAAGTTGGTTAAGGAACTAGAACAATTCCCGTTTTTTCCGAAATTCCAGGAATTTCTCAATTAAAAACTGTCACAAATTCATCATTTCTTGACCGATTTAAACAATTCCAACACCAACCAATTCAGCTCATTCATGCTCCTAATCATTTTCCAAAAAATCCCACTTTTCCCAAAATTCGCAAATTTCCAGGAAGTTCCCGTTGAAATGAAGGGGGCATTTTTCCAAGTTGGACAATTCCCACATTTTTAAACCCATTCAAACCATTCCACCTTCAACACATTCAACTGATCCTGGACATTCAAACTACCACCGTCAAAACGCTCCTCATATTCAGGACAAAAACCAAGTTGGTTAAGAAACTAGAAAAATTCCCGGTTTTACCAAAATTCCAGGAATTTCTTCAATAAAAACTGTCACTAATTCAACATTTCTTGACCGATTTAAACAATTCCAACACCAGTCAATTCAGCTCATTCAGGACATTCATGCTCCTATTCATTTCTTTTAAAAAAATCCCACTTTCCCCAAAATTTCCAGGAAGTTCCCATTGAAATGAATGACATTCATAACTATTCCCACATTCTTCAACCCATTCAAACCATGGACAAAAACCAAGTTGGTTAAGGAACTAGAAAAATTCCCAGTTTTACCAAAATTCCCAAATTTCCAGGAAGTTCCCATTGAAATGAATGGGACATTTTTCCAAGTTGCACAATTTCCACATTTTTCAACCTATTCAAACCATTTTTTAAGGGATTAACCCCCTTGGTTGATTCCTTTCCAACTGCTTCAGACCGCAGTGCGCTTTATTTACTCTGCTATGAATGGGAATAAAGTTGCACCACAAAGCAAGTCGGATAAAAACCAAGTTGGTTAAGGAACAAGACAAATTCCCGGTTTTACCAAAATTCCAGGAATTACTTAATTAAAAAGTCATAATTTCTTGACCGATTTAAACAATTCCAACACCAACCAATTCAGCTCATTCCGGACATTCATGTTCCTAATCATTTTCAAAAAAATCCCGCTTTTCCTCAAATTCCAGGAAGTTCCCATTGAAATGAATGACATCATTTTTCAAACTTCAACTATTCCTACATTCTTCAACCCATTCAAACCATTCCACCTTCAACACATTCAACTCATCCTGGACATTCAAACTACCATTTTTCCACATTCAACACATTTCCAGAAATTCCTTTTGGTAACCTATTTCCACTCTTAAGATCGACTACCCCTTTCACATTTTTCAACCCATTTCAACCGTTCCACCGTCAAAACACTCCTCATATTCAGGACAAAAACCAAGTTGGTTAAGGAACTAGAACAATTCCCGGTTTTTCCGAAATTCCAGGAATTTCTCAATTAAAAACCGTCACAAATTCATCATTTCTTGACCGATTTAAACAATTCCAACACCAACCAATTCAGCTCAATCAGGACATTCATGCTCCTAATCATTTCCCAAAAAATCCCACTTTTCCCAAAATTCCCAAATTTCCAGGAAGTTCTCATTGAAATGAATGGGGCATTTTTCCAAGTTGCACAATTCCCACATTTTTCAACCCATTCAAACCATTCCACCTTCAACACATTCAACTGATCCTGGACATTCAAACTACCACCGTCAAAACGCCCCTCATATTCAGGACAAAAACCAAGTTGGTTAAGGAACTAGAACAATTCCCGGTTTTCCCGAAATTCCAGGAATTTCTAAATTAAAAACTGTCACTAATTCATCATTTCTTGACAGATTTAAACAATTCCAACACCAACCAATTCAGCTCATTCAGGACATTCATGCTCCTAATCATTTTCCAAAAATACCCGCTTTTCCCAAATTTCCAGGAAGTTCCCATTGAAATGAATGAGACATTTTTCTCACTCTCACTATTCCCACATTCTTCAACCCATTCAAACCATTCCACCTTCAACACACTCAACTCATCCTGGACATTCAAACTACCATTTTTCCAAATTCAACAAATTTCCAGAAATTCCTGTTTTTTTGGTAACCTATTTCCACCCTTAAGTTCGACTACTCCTTTCACATTTTTCAACCCTTTTCAACCGTTCCATCGTCAAAACACTCCTCATATTCAGGACAAAAATCAAGTTGGTTAAGGAACCAGAAAAATTCCCGGTTTTACCAAAATTCCAGGAATTTCTTAAATAAAAACTGTCAATCATTCAACATTTCTTGACCGATGTAAACAATTCCGACACCAACCAATTCAGCTCATTCAGGACATTCATGTTCCTAATAATTTCTTTAAAAAAATCCCACTTTTCCCAAAATTTCCAGGAAGTTCCCATTGAAATGAACGGGACATTTTTCCAAGTTGCACAAATCCCACATTTTTCAACCTATTCAAACCATTTTTTAAGGGATTCACCCCCTTGGTTGATTCATTTCCAACTGCTTCAGACCGCAGTGCGCTTTATTTACTCTGCTATGAATGGGAATAAAGTTGCACCACAAAGCAAGCCGGGGGGAAAAAAACAAAAAAACGTTTTTAAAAGAGCGAAACGATGCCGACACGTCCCAGGAAGAGGTTTTCATGGCAACAGTTGACCGGTAGCCTCGGACTCCTCTGGAGGCTTCGTCTACTTTGAAGCCATCACGTTTAAACACAAACAACGTCAACAAACTTACCTTGTTATTATTATTAAGATGATGATTAAGACCGGGCTGATCACGACGATGCTGAGCGTGTTACTCCGCCGTTACAACCGATATCCTTCCTCCTCCTCCTCTTCTCCGTTAATCACCGATTTTTCTTTGAAGTTATAAATCAATCCACATCGCTCCTTCTTGTCTTTCGGTCCCTTCCCTCCGGTAGAAAAATGTCCGTAAAAAGCTGGAGATCCCGTCATGTAGTTTGTCCACACACGAAGGAAGTGGCTGAGCGCAACTCTCGCTCCCAAGGCTTTGTAACAGGAAACCCGAGGAAGAGGAGGAGGAGGAAGAGGAGGACGCGGAGAGAGAGAGAGAGAGAGAGAGAGAGAGAGAGAGAGAGAGAGAGAGAGAGAGAGAGAGAGGGGGAGAGAGAGAGACAACGTGTCTTCCTCCAAGTTGCACACGCACATGGGTGGAGGGATGAAGACGTTAGCGTGTGCTCCTGCGGCACATCACAGCAGGACTTTTTAGGGATAAAAAAAAAGGCAGACCAACCAACAGGTCCCCCGCCCATTGGCGCCTCTCGACAAGGACCCCCAACACAGGCCAGGGGCCCCCAGCGGCCATTAACTGCCAACCTCTATTGTATAAAGTGAATGACCTTTTTTTTTTTTTTTTTTGGTACTCGCCGGAGCTTTGAAACTGTGTGCCGCATGCCAGATGAAAGACAGAGACCAATGAAGAGGTGACAATTCAGTCAGTTATTCAGTTAAAAAGGGATAGCATTCACACATATGGTTTTCTACACTAAAATTAATCTATTGTTATTATAGTGTGAATCAGTGACGTGCGGTCATTAGAGGCAGGTGAGGCTGCCATCATGGAAAGAAAAAAAAGGAAAAAGGAAAAAAAAAAAAATTAAATTGTTATACAGGTAAAAAGCCAGTAAATTAGAATATTTTGAAAAACTTGATTTATTTCAGTAATTGCATTCAAAAGGTGTAACTTGTACATTATATTTATTCATTGCACACAGACTGATGCATTCAAATGTTTATTTCATTTAATTTTGATGATTTGAAGTGGCAACAAATGAAAATCCAAAATTCCGTGTGTCACAAAATTAGAATATTACTTAAGGCTAATACAAAAAAAGGGATTTTTAGAAATGTTGGCCAACTGAAAAGTATGAAAATGAAAAATATGAGCATGTACAATACTCAATACTTGGTTGGAGCTCCTTTTGCCTCAATTACTGCGTTAATGCGGCGTGGCATGGAGTCGATGAGTTTCTGGCACTGCTCAGGTGTTATGAGAGCCCAGGTTGCTCTGATAGTGGCCTTCAACTCTTCTGCGTTTTTGGGTCTGGCATTCTGCATCTTCCTTTTCACAATACCCCACAGATTTTCTATGGGGCTAAGGTCAGGGGAGTTGGCGGGCCAATTTAGAACAGAAATACCATGGTCCGTAAACCAGGCACGGGTAGATTTTGCGCTGTGTGCAGGCGCCAAGTCCTGTTGGAACTTGAAATCTCCATCTCCATAGAGCAGGTCAGCAGCAGGAAGCATGAAGTGCTCTAAAACTTGCTGGTAGACGGCTGCGTTGACCCTGGATCTCAGGAAACAGAGTGGACCGACACCAGCAGATGACATGGCACCCCAAACCATCACTGATGGTGGAAACTTTACACTAGACTTCAGGCAACGTGGATCCTGTGCCTCTCCTGTCTTCCTCCAGACTCTGGGACCTCGATTTCCAAAGGAAATGCAAAATTTGCATGGTTGGGTGATGGTTTGGGGTGCCATGTCATCTGCTGGTGTCGGTCCACTCTGTTTCCTGAGATCCAGGGTCAACGCAACCGTCTACCAGCAAGTTTTAGAGCACTTCATGCTTCCTGCTGCTGACCTGCTCTATGGAGATGGAGATTTCAAGTTCCAACAGGACTTGGCGCCTGCACACAGCGCAAAATCTACCCGTGCCTGGTTTACGGACCATGGTATTTCTGTTCTAAGTTGGCCCGCCAACTCCCCTGACCTTAGCCCCATAGAAAATCTGTGGGGTATTGTGAAAAGGAAGATGCAGAATGCCAGACCCAAAAACGCAGAAGAGTTGAAGGCCACTATCAGAGCAACCTGGGCTCTCATAACACCTGAGCAGTGCCAGAAACTCATCGACTCCATGCCACGCCGCATTAACGCAGTAATTGAGGCAAAAGGAGCTCCAACCAAGAATTGAGTATTGTACATGCTCATATTTTTTATTTTCATACTTTTCAGTTGGCCAACATTTCTAAAAATCCCTTTTTTGTATTAGCCTTAAGTAATATTCTAATTTTGTGACACACGGAATTTTGGATTTTCATTTGTTGCCACTTCAAATCATCAAAATTAAATGAAATAAACATTTGAATGCATCAGTCTGTGTGCAATGAATAAATATAATGTACAAGTTACACCTTTTGAATGCAATTACTGAAATAAATCAAGTTTTTCAAAATATTCTAATTTACTGGCTTTTACCTGTATGTATCCAGTGATTATACTATAAAGTTATTTTCCATTTAACTTCACCAGTTTTAGATTATTTTTATTCAAAATCGCTGAATTTTCACATTTGCCGTTCAAATACTGAGAAGAGACGGTGATCAGCAGCCAGTTGAGGCACGTCACTCAGTGCCTCAACATGGATTGCGGACTCGGCTAACTGCTGGCCTGCTGTGCAGTGAGACCGTATTGCTATATGAATTATATTATACATTTCCATAGTTTAGTTAGCTGAGGTATATAATGTACAGTGTATTTTGTCAACAACTGTATGTGTGTAACGTATTTCTTGTGCTGAGCGATCATAAAACTGCTGCGAAGACGCACTGGCTGAGGCTCGCGTAACCCCGCCTCCTGGTGCCGGTTAACGCACCTCCGCCGCAGACTGCACCCCCCGACGGGAGCGCCACACCAACCAAAGCCCACACCCAAACCCTCCACGTGCAAGACCGAATCCACCCAAAAAAAGTCACTTAACAAGAAGCCAAAAAGTGCAAAAAGAACATTGCTCGCGCCGGAGGAGCCGTGAACGACTGCAGGGACACAACATTAGGTACACCTGCAGACTGCAGCACGGATTTCATATTTCATTCATTCACAACTCCTCCAACACGAACACCACTGTTCCCGCACTTATAAGTAAAGGTAAGACCATAATAACGTTTTTTTTATTAAATGTGCTTTTTTGTGTGCTACAATTTGTATGTGTAAAGTTAAAGTTAAGTTAAAGTACCAATGATTGTCACACACACACTAGGTGTGGTGAAATTTGTCCTCTGCATTTGACCCATCCCCTTGCTCACCCCCTGGGAGGTGAGGGGAGCAGTGGGCAGCAGCGGCGCCGCGCCCGGGAATAATTGTTGGTGATTTAACCCCCAATTCCAACCCTTGATGCTGAGTGCCAAGCAGGGAAGAATGCTGGTATGAGCTTTTAAACATAACCCGTTAACTGCTGCCAATCAAATGGTGAATAAGATACTCTTTAGGGTTCATATGTTTGTAAATCTGACTGTGATGAAGTCAGTGCCTCACCAGTCATGAACCTCACCGCACGTCACTGGTGTGAATGCTTTGGAGCATTCATATATATGGTTTTCTACACCAAAATTAATCTATTTATTGTGTGAATGCTCCAAAGCCTTCACACATATGGTTTTCTACACCAATATTTTCTATCTATTATTATTATTGTGTGAATGCTCCAAAGCATTCATACATGGTTTTCTACACCAAAATGTATCTATTTATTGTGTGAATGTTCCAAAGCATTCACACATAAGGTTTTCTACACCAAAATTAATCTATTATTATTATTGCGTGAATGCTCCAATGCATTCACTCATATGGTTTTCTACACCAAAATTCATCTATTTATTGTGTGAATGCTCCAAAGCATTCACACATATGGTTTTCTACAGCAATATTCTCTATCTATAATTATTATTGTGTGAATGCTCCAAAGCTTTCACACATGGTTTTCTACACCAAAATTCATCTATTTATTGTGTGAATGTTCCAAAGGATTCACACATAAGGTTTTCTACACCAAAATTAATCTATTATTATTATTGCGTGAATGCTCCAAAGCATTCACTCATATGGTTTTCTACACCAAAATTCATCTATTTATTGTGTGAATGCTCCAAAGCATATGGTTTTCTACACCAATATTCTCTATCTATTATTATTATTGCGTGAATGCTCCAAAGCATTCACTCATATGGTTTTCTACACCAAAATTCATCTATTTATTGTGTGAATGCTCCATTCACATATGGTTTTCTACACCAATATTCTCTATCTATTATTATTATTGTGTGAATGCTCCAAAGCATTCACGCATATGGTTTTCTACACCAATATTCTCTATCTATAATTATTAATGTGTGAATGCTCCAAAGCTTTCACACATGGTTTTCTACACCAAAATTCATCTATTTATTGTGTGAATGTTCCAAAGCATTCACACATAAGGTTTTCTACACCAAAATTAATCTATTATTATTATTGCGTGAATGCTCCAATGCATTCACTCATATAGTTTTCTACACCAAAATTCATCTATTTATTGTGTGAATGCTCCATTCACACATGGTTTTCTACACCAAAATTCATCAATTTATTGTGTGAATGTTCCAAAGCATTCACACATAAGGTTTTCTACACCAAAATTAATCTATTATTATTATTGCGTGAATGCTCCAAAGCATTCACTCATATGGTTTTCTACACCAAAATTCATCAATTTATCATGTATATGCTCCAAAGCATTCACACATTTGGTTTTCTACACCAAAATTCATCTATTTATTGTGTGAATGTTCCAAAGCATTCACACAAACCCCGGCCGAGTCATACCAAAGACTATAAAAATGGGACCCATTACCTCCCTGCTTGGCACTCAGCATCAAGGGTTGGAATTGGGGGTTAAATCACCAAAAATTATTCCCGGGCGTGGCACCGCTGCTGCCCACTGCTCCAAAGCATTCACAGATATGGTTTTCTACACCAAAATTCATCTATTTATTATTATTATTGTGTGAATGCTCCAAAGCATTCACACATATGGTTTTCTACACCAAAATTCATCTATTATTATTATTGTGTGAATGCTCCAATGGATTTGTTAATGAAAATGTATTCTCAAAAAGCCTTTCTCAACACATTTTGATCACGGCGCCCGTAATCCTCCACCCTCTACTCAGCATCAACCTCTGTGTAGCTCCTTGATGAGCATGTGATGCGTCCGTGTTGAACTCCCCCATCTCCGTGTGTCCACATTGTGAAGGTCCGGGAGGAGAACATGACCGGCGGATTATGTCGGGTGGTAATATAAGTATTATCACAGATCTTGCGGCGCAAACACGGGTTCTGCCGTTCCTTACACAGCCAAGACCGCCACGAAAAATGTAATATGATTGATTTTCTCTGGGCGGTTCTTCGCAGGTCTCAGGGTGAGTGAGGGATGATCAGAGTTTGTGTACGGTGATAAATTATGCAATTTCACCTAATTGGCCCAAAAAATATATTTTTTTGCAAATCAATAATTATAATCTGCAAATAATGTGCCGTTGCTTAGTGTCTGTGCTGTGTAAGAACTCGGCAGGGTAGCCACGTAATACTCCATACCAGCAGGTAGTTAATTGCTTTGTAAAAGTCGGAACGTGTCGGGTGAGAACGAGGATGGTTTGTTGTGATCCCAATATGCAGACCACAGCGGGAGGCAGAGTGCAGGTAAAAAGGTATGAACAAAAGCTATGCAAAGCGAAAGTAAAACTGAACTGGCTACAAAAGTCAACAGAAACAAAATGCTGGACGACAGCAAAAACTTACGGCGTCCGCAAAGTACATCCGTACATGACGTGAAAATCAACAATGTCCACACAAAGAAGGATAGCAACGACTTAAATAGTTTTGCTTGCTAACAACAAAACAGGAAGGGCCACCAAAATAAGAGCGCAAGACAAGAACAAAAGCAACACACAGGAAAACACCAACAAACTCAAAATAAGGCACGACGACCTGGTGGGGTTGAATTTTTTAACCTTTTCTGCTGGTGGTGTGCCTCCATATTTTTTAATGAAAAAAATGTGCCTTGCCTCAAAAAAGGTTGAAAAACACTGATCTAATTTCACCTATTTGGGTTAAAAAAATTTTTTTGCAAACCAGTAATTATAGTCTACAAATGATGTGTTGTTGTTGAGTGTCGGTGCTGTCTAGAGCTCGGCAGAGTGACCGTGTAATACTCTTCCGTATCAGTCGGTGGCAGCAGGTAGCTAATTGCTTTGTAGATGTCGGAAACAGCGGGAGGCAGCGTGCAGGTAAAAAGGTGGCTAATGCTTAAACCAAAAATAAACAAAAGGTGAGTGCCCCTAAGAAAAGGCATTGAAGCTTAGGGAAGGCTATGCAGAACGAAACTAAAACTGAACTGGCTACAAAAGTAGACAGAAACAAAATGCTGGACGACAGCAAAAACTTACGACGTCCGCAAAGTACATCCGTACATGACGTGGCAATCAACAATGTCCACACAAAGAAGGATAGCAACAACTTAAATAGTCTTGCTTGCTAACGCAAAGCAGGTGCGGGGGAATAGCGCTTAAAGGAAGACAGGAAAACACCAACAAAACAGGAAGGGCCACCAAAATAAGAGCGCAAGACAAGAACAAAAGCATTACACACAGGAAAACACCAACAAACTCAAAATAAGGCACGACGACCTGGTGGGGTTTCATTTTTTAACGTTTTCTGCTGGTGGTGTGCCTCCGTATTTTTTAATGAAAAAAATGTGCCTTGCCTCAAAAAAGGTTGAAAAACACGGATCTAATTTCACCTATTTGGGTTAAAAAAAATTTTTGCAAACCAGTAACTATAGTCTACAAATTATGTGTTGTTGTTGAGTGTCGGTGCTGTCTAGAGCTCGGCAGAGTGACCGTGTAATACTCTTCCGTATCAGTCGGTGGCAGCAGGTAGCTAATTGCTTTGTAGATGTCGGAAACAGCGGGAGGCAGCGTGCAGGTAAAAAGGTGGCTAATGCTTAAACTAAAAATAAACAAAAGGTGAGTGCCCCTAAGAAAAGGCATTGAAGCTTAGGGAAGGCTATGCAGAACGAAACTAAAACTGAAGTGGTTACAAAAGTAAACAGAAACAAAATGCTGGACGACAGCAAAAACTTACGGCGTCCGCAAAGTACATCCGTACATGACGTGACAATCAACAATGTCCACACAAAGAAGGATAGCAACAACTTAAATAGTCTTGCTTGCTAACAACAAAACAGGAAGGGCCACCAAAATAAGAGCGCAAGACAAGAACAAAAGCAACACACAGGAAAACACCAACAAACTCAAAATAAGGCACGACGACCTGGTGGGGTTTAATTTTTTAACCTTTTCTGCTGGTGGTGTGCCTCCATATTTTTTAATGAAAAAAATGTGCCTTGCCTCAAAAAAGGTTGAAAAACACTGATCTAATTTCACCTATTTGGGTTAAAAAAAAAAAATTCAAACCAGTAATTATAGTCTACAAATGATGTGTTGTTGTTGAGTGTCGGTGCTGTCTAGAGCTCGGCAGAGTGACCGTGTAATACTCTTCCGTATCAGTCGGTGGCAGCAGGTAGCTAATTGCTTTGTAGATGTCGGAAACAGCGGGAGGCAGTGTGCAGGTAAAAAGGTGGCTAATGCTTAAACCAAAAATAAACAAAAGGTGAGTGCCCCTAAGAAAAGGCATTGAAGCTTAGGGAAGGATATGCAGAACAAAACTAAAACTGAACTGGCTACAAAAGTAAACAGAAACAAAATGCTGGACGACAGCAAAAACTTACGGCGTCCGCAAAGTACATCCGTACATGACGTGACAATCAACAATGTCCACACAAAGAAGGATAGCAACGACTTAAATAGTCTTGCTTGCTAACAACAAAACAGGAAGGGCCACCAAAATAAGAGCGCAAGACAAGAACAAAAGCAACACACAGGAAAACACCAACAAACTCAAAATAAGGCACGACGACCTGGTGGGGTTTCATTTTTTTACGTTTTCTGCTGGTGGTGTGCCTCCGTATTTTTTTATGAAAAAAAATGTGCCTTGCCTCAAAAAAGGTTGAAAAACACTGATCTAATTTCACCTATTTGGATTACATTTTTTTTTGCAAACCAGTAATTATAGTCTACAAATTATGTGTTGTTGTTGAGTGTCGGTGCTGTCTAGAGCTCGGCAGAGTGACCGTGTAATACTCTTCCGTTTCAGTCGGTGGCAGCAGGTAGCTAATTGCTTTGTAGATGTCGGAAACAGCGGGAGGCATCGTGCAGGTAAAAAGGTGTCTAATGCTTAAACCAAAAATAAACAAAAGGTGAGTGCCCCTAAGAAAAGGCATTGAAGCTTAGGGAAGGCTATGCAGAACGAAACTAAAACTGAACTGGCTACAAAAGTAAACAGAAACAAAATGCTGGACGACAGCAAAAACTTACGGCGTCCGCAAAGTACATCCGTATATGACATGACAATCAACAATGTCCACACAAAGAAGGATAGCAACAACTTAAATAGTCTTGCTTGCTAACACAAAGCAGGTGCGGGGGAATAGTGCTTAAAGGAAGACAGGAAAACACCAACGAAACAGGAAGGGCCACCAAAATAAGAGCGCAAGACAAGAACAAAAGCATTACACACAGGAAAACACCAACAAACTCAAAATAAGGCACGACGACCTTGTGGGGTTTCATTTTTTAACGTTTTCTGCTGGTGGTGTGCCTCCATATTTTTTAATGAAAAAAATGTGCCTTGCCTCAAAAAAGGTTGAAAAACACTGATCTAATTTCACCTATTTGGGTTAAAAAAAACATTTTCAAACCAGTAATTATAGTCTACAAATTATGTGTTGTTGTTGAGTGTCGGTGCTGTCTAGAGCTCGGCAGAGTGACCGTGTAATACTCTTCCGTATCAGTCGGTGGCAGCAGGTAGCTAATTGCTTTGTAGATGTCGGAAACAGCGGGAGGCAGCGTGCAGGTAAAACGGTGGCTAATGCTTAAACCAAAAATAAACAAAAGGTGAGTGCCCCTAAGAAAAGGCATTGAAGCTTAGGGAAGGCTATGCAGAACGAAACTAAAACTGCACAGGCTACAAAAGTAAACAGAAACAAAATGCTGGACGACAGCAAAAACTTACGGCGTCCGCAAAGTACATCCGTACATGACGTGACAATCAACAATGTCCACACAAAGAAGGATAGCAACGACTTAAATAGTCTTGCTTGCTAACACAAAGCAGGTGCGGGGGAATAGTGCTTAAAGGAAGACAGGAAAACACCAACAAAACAGGAAGGGCCACCAAAATAAGAGCGCAAGACAAGAACAAAAGCATCACACACAGGAAAACACCAACAAACTCAAAATAAGGCACGACGACCTGGTGGGGTTTCATTTTTTAACCTTTTCTGCTGGTGGTGTGCCTCCGTATTTTTTAATGAAAAAAATGTGCCTTGCCTCAAAAAAGGTTGAAAAACTGATCTAATTTCACCTATTTGGATTAAAAAAAAAAATTTCAAACCAGTAATTATAGCCTACAAATGATGTGTTGTTGTTGAGTGTCGGTGCTGTCTAGAGCTCGGCAGAGTGACCGTGTAATACTCTTCCGTATCAGTCGGTGGCAGCAGGTAGCTAATTGCTTTGTAGGTGTCGGAAACAGCGGGAGGCAGCGTGCAGGTAAAAAGGTGGCTAATGCTTAAACCAAAAATAAACAAAAGGTGAGTGCCCCTAAGAAAAGGCATTGAAGCTTAGGGAAGGCTATGCAGAACGAAACTAAAACTGAACTGGCTACAAAAGTAAACAGAAACAAAATGCTGGACGACAGCAAAAACTTACGGCGTCCGCAAAGTACATCCGTACATGACATGGCAATCAACAATGTCCACACAAGGAAGGATAGCAACGACTTAAATAGTCTTGCTTGCTAACACAAAGCAGGTGCGGGGGAATAGTGCTTAAAGGAAGACAGGAAAACACCAACAAAACAGGAAGGGCCACCAAAATAAGAGCGCAAGACAAGAACAAAAGCATTACACACAGGAAAACACCAACAAACTCAAAATAAGGCACGACGACATGGTGGGGTTTCATTTTTTAACGTTTTCTGCTGGTGGTGTGCCTCCATATTTTTTAATGAAAAAAATATGCCTTGCTTCAAAAAAGGTTGAAAAACACTGATCTAATTTCACCTATTTGGATTAAAAAATTTTTTTGCAAACCAATAATTATAGTCTACAAATTATGTGTTGCTGTTGAGTGTCGGTGCTGTCTAGAGCTCGGCAGAGTGACCGTGTAATACTCTTCCGTATCAGTCGGTGGCAGCAGGTAGCTAATTGCTTTGTAGATGTCGGAAACAGCGGGAGGCAGCGTGCAGGTAAAAAGGTGGCTAATGCTTAAACCAAAAATAAACAAAAGGTGAGTGCCCCTAAGAAAAGGCATTGAAGCTTAGGGAAGGCTATGCAGAACGAAACTAAAACTGAACTGGCTACAAAAGTAAACAGAAACAAAATGCTGGACGACAGCAAAAACTTACGGCATCCGTAAAGTACATCCGTATATGACATGACAATCAACAATGTCCACACAAAGAAGGATAGCAACAACTTAAATAGTCTTGCTTGCTAACACAAAGCAGGTGCGGGGGAATAGTGCTTAAAGGAAGACAGGAAAACACCAACAAAACAGGAAGGGCCACCAAAATAAGAGCGCAAGACAAGAACAAAAGCATTACACCCAGGAAAACACCAACAAACTCAAAATAAGGCACGACGACCTGGTGGGGTTTCTTTTTTTTAACGTTTTCTGCTGGTGGTGTGCCTCCGTATTTTTTTATGAAAAAAATGTGCCTTGCCTCAAACAAGGTTGAAAAACACTGCACTAGAGAACCTGTTTTTTTTGTATTGAACAGGACATCTTGGGGGCGTTTAACCCCAGCCCAGATCAATAAACACACTCCCAAAGGCTGCATCTGCAAAATATCTCTTTATAATTTTGGTTTGTGCTGGAAACATTCTGCAATTTGACTACTGTTTATTTCTGCAGGGGAGTATCTGGCACACCCACCACACACAGCCCATGTCAAATTGCCTGCACCCCTTCAACATATTTTCTGCCTGACTGTCAGCAAAGCCGCGAAGATTGTTACTTAAATCCTCACCAAAAAAAAAAACAGATTATCAAGCAAACAAGGCATCCTAATAAACAAGAACCTATTGTGTAATGCTCATAATCTCAAATTTGCATCCGGTGGTGGATGTCCTGGCACAGATGTTTGTTTGGTTTGACAGATAATGAGTTTGGATTTAGGGAAGTAATTTGAAACTCTGCTGTTATTGCAACACGCTGTGATGAAAAGATGCAGAAACGTGAAAAAGCAAACACGGTGAAGTCGTGTCCCACTAAAAACACTATGAGGGTTTCAGGTTAAATAGACCCCCCTTTTAGACCAGTTGATCTGCCGTGTCTTTTCTGCTCTGCACAGATTTGGTGACCACATGAAGTCGGTACCCAGGGTGGACCACTCATCTGTGCATCAGTTGGGGACGTCTCTGCACTGCTGACCTGTCTCCACTCAAGATGATCTCCTACTGGCCCCACTATGGACTGGACTCTCACACTATTATGTTAGATCCACTATGGACTGGACTCTCACACTATTATGTTAGATCCACTATGGGCTGGACTCTCACTATTATGTTAGATCCACTATGGACTGGACTCTCACACTATTATGTTAGATCCACTATGGACTGGACTCTCACACTATTATGTTAGATCCACTATGGACTGGACTCTCACTATTATGTTAGATCCACTATGGGCTGGACTCTCACTATTTTGTTAGATCCACTATGGACTGGACTCTCACTATTATGTTAGATCCACTATGGGCTGGACTCTCACTATTATGTTAGATCCATTATGGACTGGACTCTCACACTAATATGTTAGATCCACTATGGACTGGACTCTCACACTAATATGTTAGATCCACTATGGGCTGGACTCTCACACTATTATGTTAGATCCACTATGGACTGGACTCTCACACTAATATGTTAGATCCACTATGGACTGGACTCTCACACTATTATGTTAGATCCACTATGGGCTGGACTCTCACACTATTATGTTAGATCCACTATGGACTGGACTCTCACACTAATATGTTAGATCCACTATGGACTGGACTCTCACACTATTATGTTAGATCCACTATGGGCTGGACTCTCACACTATTATGTTAGATCCACTAAGGACTGGACTCTCACACTAATATGTTAGATCCACTATGGACTGGACTCTCACACTATTATGTTAGATCCACTATGGACTGGACTCTCACACTAATATGTTAGATCCACTATGGACTGGACTCTCACACTAATATGTTAGATCCACGATGGACTGGACTCTCACTATTATGTTAGATCCACTATGGACTGGACTCTCACACTCATATGTTAGATCCACTATGGACTGGACTCTCACACTATTATGTTAGATCCACTATGGACTGGACTCTCACACCAGTATGTTAGATCCACGATGGACTGGACTCTCACTATTATGTTAGATCCACTATGGACTGGACTCTCACACTATTATGTTAGATCCACTATGGACTGGACTCTCACTATTATGTTAGATCCACTATGGGCTGGACTCTCACTATTATGTTAGATCCATTATGGACTGGACTCTCTCTCTATTATGTTAGATCCACTATGGACTGGACTCTTACTATTATGTTAGATCCACTATGGACTGGACTCTCACACTATTATGTTAGATCCACTATGGACTGGACTCTCACTATTATGTTAGATCCACTATGGACTGGACTCTTACTATTATGTTAGATCCACTATGGACTGGACTCTCACACTATTATGTTAGATCCACTATGGACTGGACTGTCACACTATTATGTTAGATCCACTATGGACTGGACTCTCACACTAATGTGTTAGATCCACTATGGACTGGAATTTCACACTATTATGTTAGATCCACTATGGACTGGACTCTCACACTATTATGTTAGATCCACTATGGACTGGACTCTCACACTAATATGTTAGATCCACGATGGACTGGACTCTCACTATTATGTTAGATCCACTATGGACTGGACTCTCACACTATTATGTTAGATCCACTATGGACTGGACTCTCACACTAATATGTTAGATCCACTATGGACTGGACTCTCACACTATTATGTTAGATCCACTATGGACTGGACTCTCACACTATTATGTTAGATCCACGATGGACTGGACTTTCACTATTATGTTAGATCCACTATGGACTGGACTCTCACACTATTATGTTAGATCCACTATGGACTGGACTCTCACTATTATGTTAGATCCACTATGGGCTGGACTCTCACTATTATGTTAGATCCATTATGGACTGGACTCTCTCACTATTATGTTAGATCCACTATGGACTGGACTCTTACTATTATGTTAGATCCACTATGGACTGGACTCTCACACTATTATGTTAGATCCACTATGGACTGGACTCTCACTATTATGTTAGATCCACTATGGACTGGACTCTCACACTGTTATGTTAGATCCACTATGGACTGGACTCTCACTATTATGTTAGATCCACTATGGACGGGACTCTCACAAAAATATGTTAGATCCACTATGGACGGGACTCTCACTAGTATGTTAGAGCCACTATGGACGGGACTCTCACTATTATGTTAGATTTAAAGTCATTTTGATAGTAGGCTAATATAGCTAGTATAGACACTTACGTCATGTGTTGCCTTCATTATAACACTTATATAAGACTTTTAAAGTCATTTTGATAGTAGGCTAATACAGACACTTACATCATGTGTTGCCTTCATTATAACACTTATATAAGACTTTTAAAGTCATTTTGATAGTAGGCTAATATAGCTAATATAGACACTTACATCATGTGTTGCCTTCATTATAACACTTATATAAGACTTTTAAAGTCATTTTGATAGTCGGCTAATATAGACACTTACATCATGTGTTGCCTTCATTATAACACTTATATAAGACTTTTAAAGTCATTTTGATAGTAGGCTAATATAGCTAGTATAGACACTTACGTCATGTGTTGCCTTCATTATAACACTTATATAAGACTTTTAAAGCCATTTTAAAAGTAGGCTAATATAGCTAGTATAGACACTTACGTCATGTGTTGCCTTCATTATAACACTTATATAAGACTTTTAAAGTCATTTTGATAGTAGGCTAATATAGCTAGTATAGACACTTACATCATGTGTTGCCTTCATTATAACACTTATATAAGACTTTTAAAGTCATTTTAAAAGTAGGCTAATATAGCTAGTATAGACACTTACGTCATGTGTTGCCTTCATTATAACACTTATATAAGACTTTTAAAGTCATTTTGATAGTAGGCTAGTATAGACACTTACATCATGTGTTGCCTTCATTATAACACTTATATAAGACTTTTAAAGTCATTTTGATAGTAGGCTAATATAGACACTTACATCATGTGTTGCCTTCATTATAACACTTATATAAGACTTTTAAAGTAATTTTGATAGTAGGCTAATATAGCTAGTATAGACACTTACGTCATGTGTTGCCTTCATTATAACACTTATATAAGACTTTTAAAGTCATTTTGATAGTAGGCTAATATAGCTAGTATAGACACTTACATCATGTGTTGCCTTCATTATAACACTTATATAAGACTTTTAAAGTCATTTTGATAGTAGGCTAATATAGCTAGTATAGACACTTACGTCATGTGTTGCCTTCATTATAACACTTATATAAGACTTTTAAAGTCATTTTGATAGTAGGCTAATATAGCTAGTATAGACACTTACATCATGTGTTGCCTTCATTATAACACTTATATAAGACTTTTAAAGTCATTTTGATAGTAGGCTAATATAGCTAGTATAGACACTTACATCATGTGTTGCCTTCATTATAACACTTATATAAGGCTTTTAAAGTCATTTTGATAGTAGGCTAATATAGACACTTACATCATGGGTTGCCTTCATTATAACACTTATATAAGACTTTTAAAGTCATTTTGATAGTAGGCTAATATAGCTAATATAGACACTTACATCATGGGTTGCCTTCATTATAACACTTATATAAGACTTTTAAAGTAATTTTGATAGTAGGCTAATATAGCTAGTATAGACACTTACATCATGTGTTGCCTCCATTATAACACTTATAAAAGACTTTTAAAGTCATTTTGATAGTAGGCTAATATAGCTAATATAAACACTTACATCATGTGTTGCCTTCATTATAACACTTATATAAGACTTTTAAAGTCATTTTGATAGTAGGCTAATATAGCCACTTACATCATGTGTTGCCTTCATTATAACACTTATATAAGACTTTTAAAGTAATTTTGATAGTAGGCTAATATAGCTAATATAGACACTTACATCATGTGTTGCCTTCATTATAACACTTATATAAGACTTTTAAAGTCATTTTGATAGTAGGCTAATATAGCTAGTATAGACACTTACATCATGTGTTGCCTTCATTATAACACGTATACAAGACTTTTAAAGTCATTTTGATAGTAGGCTAATATAGCTAGTATAGACACTTACATCATGTGTTGCCTTCATTATAACACTTATATAAGACTTTTAAAGTCATTTTGATAGTAGGCTAATATAGACACTTACATCATGTGTTGCCTTCATTATAACACTTATATAAGACTTTTAAAGTCATTTTGATAGTAGGCTAATATAGCTAGTATAGACACTTACGTCATGGGTTGCCTTCATTATAACACTTATATAAGACTTTTAAAGTCATTTTGATAGTAGGCTAATATAGCTAGTATAGACACTTACATCATGTGTTGCCTCCATTATAACACTTATAAAAGACTTTTAAAGTCATTTTGATAGTAGGCTAATATAGCCACTTACATCATGTGTTGCCTTCATTATAACACTTATATAAGACTTTTAAAGTCATTTTGATAGTAGGCTAATATAGCCACTTACATCATGTGTTGCCTTCATTATAACACTTATATAAGACTTTTAAAGTCATTTTGATAGTAGGCTAATATAGACACTTACATCATGTGTTGCCTTCATTATAACACTTATAAAAGACTTTTAAAGTCATTTTGATAGTAGGCTAATATAGCTAGTATAGACACTTACGTCATGGGTTGCCTTCATTATAACACTTATATAAGACTTTTAAAGTCATTTTGATAGTAGGCTAATATAGCTAGTATAGACACTTACATCATGTGTTGCCTCCATTATAACACTTATAAAAGACTTTTAAAGTCATTTTGATAGTAGGCTAATATAGCTAATATAAACACTTACATCATGTGTTGCCTTCATTATAACACTTATATAAGACTTTTAAAGTCATTTTGATAGTAGGCTAATATAGCCACTTACATCATGTGTTGCCTTCATTATAACACTTATAAAAGACTTTTCAAGTCATTTTGATAGTAGGCTAATATAGCTAGTATAGACACTTACATCATGTGTTGCCTCCATTATAACACTTATAAAAGACTTTTAAAGTAATTTTGATAGTAGGCTAATATAGCTAGTATAGACACTTACATCATGTGTTGCCTCCATTATAACACTTATAAAAGACTTTTA
Organism: Nerophis lumbriciformis; assembly: GCF_033978685.3. Lineage (NCBI taxonomy): Eukaryota > Metazoa > Chordata > Actinopteri > Syngnathiformes > Syngnathidae > Nerophis > Nerophis lumbriciformis. Next base: position 3,316,364 of record NC_084559.2, on the reverse strand, counting down.
AAGTCACTTTGATAGTAGGCTAATATAGCTAGTATAGACACTTACATCATGGGTTGCCTTCATTATAACACTTATATAAGACTTTTAAAGTCATTTTGATAGTAGGCTAATATAGCTAGTATAGACACTTACATCATGGGTTGCCTTCATTATAACACTTATATAAGACATTTTAAGTCATTTTGATAGTAGGCTAATACAGCCACTTACATCATGTGTTGCCTTCATTATAACACTTATATAAGACTTTTAAAGTCATTTTAAAAGTAGGCTAATATAGCTAGTATAGACACTTACGTCATGTGTTGCCTTCATTATAACACTTATATAAGACTTTTAAAGTCATTTTGATAGTAGGCTAGTATAGACACTTACATCATGTGTTGCCTTCATTATAACACTTATATAAGACTTTTAAAGTCATTTTGATAGTAGGCTAATATAGACACTTACATCATGTGTTGCCTTCATAATAACACTTATATAAGACTTTTAAAGTCATTTTGATAGTAGGCTAATATAACTAATATAGACACTTACATCATGTGTTGCCTTCATTATAACACTTATATAAGACTTTTAAAGTCATTTTGATAGTAGGCTAATATAACTAATATAGACACTTACATCATGTGTTGCCTTCATTATAACACTTATATAAGACTTTTAAAGTCATTTTGATAGTAGGCTAATATAACTAATATAGACACTTACATCATGTGTTGCCTTCATTATAACACTTATATAAGACTTTTAAAGTCATTTTGATAGTAGGCTAATATAACTAATATAGACACTTACATCATGTGTTGCCTTCATTATAACACTTATATAAGACTTTTAAAGTCATTTTGATAGTAGGCTAATATAGCTAATATAGACACTTACATCATGTGTTGCCTTCATAATAACACTTATATAAGACTTTTAAAGTCATTTTGATAGTAGGCTAATATAACTAATATAGACACTTACATCATGTGTTGCCTTCATTATAACACTTATATAAGACTTTTAAAGTCATTTTGATAGTAGGCTAATATAACTAATATAGACACTTACATCATGTGTTGCCTTCATTATAACACTTATATAAGACTTTTAAAGTCATTTTGATAGTAGGCTAATATAACTAATATAGACACTTACATCATGTGTTGCCTTCATTATAACACTTATATAAGACTTTTAAAGTCATTTTGATAGTAGGCTAATATAGCTAGTATAGACACTTACATCCTGGGTTGCCTTCATTATAACACTTATATAAGACTTTTAAAGTCATTTTGATAGTAGGCTAATATAGCTAATATAGATACTTACATCATGTGTTGCCTTCATTATAACACTTATATAAGACTTTTAAAGTCATTTTGATAGTAGGCTAATATAGCTAGTATAGACACTTACATCATGTGTTGCCTTCATTATAACACTTATATAAGACTTTTAAAGTCATTTTGATAGTAGGCTAATATAACTAATATAGACACTTACATCATGTGTTGCCTTCATTATAACACTTATATAAGACTTTTAAAGTCATTTTGATAGTAGGCTAATATAGCTAATCTAGACACTTACGTCATGTGTTGCCTTCATTATAACACTTATATAAGACTTTTAAAGTAATTTTAAAAGTAGGCTAATATAGCTAGTATAGACACTTACATCATGTGTTGCCTTCATTATAACACTTATATAAGACTTTTAAAGTCATTTTAAAAGTAGGCTAATATAGCTAGTATAGACACTTACATCATGTGTTGCCTTCATAATAACACTTATATAAGACTTTTAAAGTCATTTTGATAGTAGGCTAATATAACTAATATAGACACTTACATCATGTGTTGCCTTCATTATAACACTTATATAAGACTTTTAAAGTCATTTTGATAGTAGGCTAATATAACTAATATAGACACTTACATCATGTGTTGCCTTCATTATAACACTTATATAAGACTTTTAAAGTCATTTTGATAGTAGGCTAATATAACTAATATAGACACTTACATCATGTGTTGCCTTCATTATAACACTTATATAAGACTTTTAAAGTCATTTTGATAGTAGGCTAATATAGCTAGTATAGACACTTACATCATGGGTTGCCTTCATTATAACACTTATATAAGACTTTTAAAGTCATTTTGATAGTAGGCTAATATAGCTAATATAGATACTTACATCATGTGTTGCCTTCATTATAACACTTATATAAGACTTTTAAAGTCATTTTGATAGTAGGCTAATATAGCTAGTATAGACACTTACATCATGTGTTGCCTTCATTATAACACTTATATAAGACTTTTAAAGTCATTTTGATAGTAGGCTAATATAGACACTTACATCATGTGTTGCCTTCATTATAACACTTATATAAGACTTTTAAAGTCATTTTGATAGTAGGCTAATATAGCTAGTATAGACACTTACGTCATGGGTTGCCTTCATTATAACACTAATATAAGACTTTTAAAGTCATTTTGATAGTAGGCTAATATAGCTAGTATAGACACTTACGTCATGGGTTGCCTTCATTATAACACTAATATAAGACTTTTAAAGTCATTTTGATAGTAGGCTAATATAGACACTTACATCATGTGTTGCCTTCATTATAACACTTATATAAGACTTTTAAAGTCATTTTGATAGTAGGCTAATATAGCTAATATAGACACTTACATCATGGGTTGCCTTCATTATAACACTTATATAAGACTTTTAAAGTCATTTTGATAGTAGGCTAATATAGCTAGTATAGACACTTACATCATGTGTTGCCTCCATTATAACACTTATAAAAGACTTTTAATGTCATTTTGATAGTAGGCTAATATAGCTAATATAAACACTTACATCATGTGTTGCCTTCATTATAACACTTATATAAGACTTTTAAAGTCATTTTGATAGTAGGCTAATATAGCCACTTACATCATGTGTTGCCTTCATTATAACACTTATATAAGACTTTTAAAGTCATTTTGATAGTAGGCTAATATAGCTAGTATAGACACTTACATCATGTGTTGCCTTCATTATAACACTTATATAAGACTTTTAAAGTCATTTGGATAGTAGGCTAACATAGCTAGTATAGACACTTACATCATGTGTTGCCTTCATTATAACACTTATATAAGACTTTTAAAGTAATTTTGATAGTAGGCTAATATAGCTAGTATAGACACTTACATCATGTGTTGCCTTCATTATAACACTTATATAAGACTTTTAAAGTCATTTTGATAGTAGGCTAATATAGCTAGTATAGACACTTATGTCATGTGTTGCCTTCATTATAACACTTATATAAGACTTTTAAAGTCATTTTGATAGTAGGCTAATATAGCTAGTATAGACACTTACGTCATGTGTTGCCTTCATTATAACACTTATATAAGACTTTTAAAGTCATTTTGATAGTAGGCTAATATAGCTAGTATAGACACTTACGTCATGTGTTGCCTTCATTATAACACTTATATAAGACTTTTAAAGTCATTTTGATAGTAGGCTAATATAGCTAGTATAGACACTTACATCATGTGTTGCCTTCATTATAACACTTATATAAGACTTTTAATTTTGTGCGGCTCCAGACAGATTTTAATTTTTTAATTTTTGGTCCAATATGGCTCTTTTTTTTAACATTTTGGGTTGCCGACCCCTGCCCTAAACCAAGCATTTGCAGACTTGCAATGTAGAGGGATAGCATGGGTGATTTGTGTGAAATACAATAAGTCCTGACTAAAATGTGATCCAGAAGCATTTTTAACAATCATGGAAGGAAGGAAGCTCTCACTTAAGGGAGGGAAAACATGATTAAAAGTTCCTCCCACCACTTTGTGTCATCAGGGTTGTGTCTTCTGCAGAGTGTAGGCAACAAGTCATTTGTTGTGGCTGCTCCTCACCACATTTAGCTGACCAAGCATCTGTCGTGCTTCTATAATTACAGCCTAACCTACTGAACCTTTGAAATGGAATCTTCTCTCCTTACTTTCCTGACAAAATTACTTTCACCTTTTGCTTAAACTCGAAAAACACACTCAGGGCACCATCTATGAATCATTATGCACTTTTGTTAAGATATTAATTAATCAACAAACTAGTGCTGTGCGATGTATACAAAAATATATAGCGAAATATAAAATAATAATAATAAATTGTATGTATTTCACATACTCGAAAGAAAACACGATTATAATTTATCAAATCAGATACAATATAATAATAATATTACAAAAACTGTACTGGAAAGAAGGATATAATTCAAGGGGTAGGGTAACCGTTGTCCCAGGTTTGTTTTATCACGATATAGTATTTGTTCTTAAAATGATATATATGCAAGTAAAATCACATAAAATGAATGCCAGTTTCACTTATCTTTTTTCAAATTATCTGTAAAACATGTTTAGTATTACCATCTTTGTTTCAAACTTAGGCAAACATTTAAATAATAAGCATTCAGATCTTGCAAAAGGAGTTATAAAGAGTGACAGGTAATAATGTAGTTGTTACACCTGTCCTGCTGTTCGGCTCCAGTGCAGACTGTAGTAGAGGAGCGCAGGGGAGACGTTCCCTTCAGTTCACTTTACCCCGCAATTGGTCTGATAAGATCCACCTTCGATTTGTGACAATCTGGTTGCTTTATTATCAGTTTTACAGGCCACAACCGGACCTATTCATCACTCTACTGCGCAATGCGCGCGATCCTCTCTCTCTGTACTCGCCCACTCACTCACTGACTTCACTCAGACTACACGTTGACATCCTCGCAAACACACAAGTTAACAGCTCCCCTGTTGTGCACATGTGTATACATAATATGTAGATACATAACATGTACCGTATTTTTCGGACTATAAGTCGCAGTTTTTTTTCATAGTTTGGCCGGGGGTGCGACTTATACTCAGGAGCGACTTATGTGTGAAATTATTAACACATTAGCGTAAAATATCAAAGAATATTATTGATCTCATTCACGTAAGAGACTAGACGTATAAGATTTCATGGGATTTAGCGATTAGGAGTGACAGATTGTTTGGTAAACGTATAGCATGTTCTATATGTTATAGTTATTTGTCCATAGTGTCCATAGTGGATCTAACATAATAGTGAGAGTCCAGTCCATAGTGGATCTAACATAATAGTGAGAGTCCAGTCCATAGTGGATCTAACATAATAGTGAGAGTCCAGTCCATAGTGGATCTAACATAATAGTGAGAGTCCAGTCCATAGTGGATCTAACATAATAGTGAGAGTCCAGTCCATAGTGGATCTAACATAATAGTGAGAGTCCAGTTCATAGTGGATCTAACATAATAGTGAGAGTCCAGTCCATAGTGGATCTAACATAATAGTGAGAGTCCAGTCCATAGTGGATCTAACATAATCGTGTGAAAGCCCAGTCCATAGTGGATCTAACATAATAGTGAGAGTCCAGTCCATAGTGGATCTAACATAATAGTGAGAGTCCAGTCCATAGTGGATCTAACATAATAGTGAGAGTCCAGTCCATAGTGGATCTAACACAATAGTGTCAAAGCCCAGTCCATAGTGGATCTAACATAATAGTGAGAGTCCAGTCCATAGTGGATCTAACATAATAGTGAGAGTCCAGTCCATAGTGGATCTAACATAATAGTGAGAGTCCAGTCCATAGTGGATCTAACATAATAGTGAAAGTCCAGTCCATAGTGGATCTAACATAATAGTGAGAGTCCAGTCCATAGTGGATCTAACATAATCGTGTGAAAGCCCAGTCCATAGTGGATCTAACATAATAGTGAGAGTCCAGTCCATAGTGGATATAACATAATAGTGTGAGTCCAGTCCATAGTGGATCTAACATAATAGTGAGAGTCCAGTCCATAGTGGATCTAACATAATAGTGAGAGTCCAGTCCATAGTGGATCTAACATAATAGTGAGAGTCCAGTTCATAGTGGATCTAACATAATAGTGAGAGTCCAATCCATAGTGGGGCCAGCAGGAGACCATCCCGAGCGGAGACGGGTCAGCAGCACAGAGATGTCCCCAACCGATGCACAGGCGAACGGTCCACCCCGGGTCCCAACTCTGGACAGCCAGCACTTCATCCATGGCCACCGGACCTGTGACCCCCCTCTAGCAGAAAAGAAAAGAAACGGCAGATCAACTGGTCTAAAAAGGGGGTCTATTTAAAGGCTAGAGTATACAAATGAGTTTTAAGATGGGACTTAAATGCTTCTACTGAGGTAGCATCTCTAACTGTTACTGGGAGGACATTCCATAGTACTGGAGCCCCAATAGAAAACGCTCTATAGCCCACAGACTTTTTTGGGGGCCTCTGGGAATCACTAATAAGCCGGTGTTCTTTGAAGGCAGATTTCTTGCCGGGACATATGGCATTCTTGCCAACCTTGAGACCTCTGATTTCGGGAGGTGGGGGCGTGGTCGGGGGCGGGGCGGGGCGTGGTTGGGGGCGGGGTTAAAAGGGGAGGAGTATATTGACAGCTAGAATTCACCAAGTCAAGTATTTCATACATATATATATATATATACATATATATATATATATACATATATATATATATATATATATATATATATATATATATATATATATATATATATATATATATATAGATATCTACATCCTGAAAATATGCAAACAAACTGTGTTTAGATAATTGATACCTCAAACTTGCATAAATAAATATGGCTTCTTAGAGTTTCAAAATGTAATGAATAAAATGCTAAAGTTGTTGATAAACAAGCAATTATCTTATGGTAATTTTAAATGAATTATTATGATAATTTAAAATCAATTATTTCAAATATGTTTATTTTAATGTATAATTCTATGGCTGGATGTAATAAGGAGTCACGAAAAAATACAAATAAAAATACAATTAATTTTGATGTTTTTAGCAAAATATAGTAAAAATGTATTTATTTTTTTTATTTTTTTTAAATTAATAAATATATTTATTTTTAGGTAAGATAAACATAATAATATAATTTATCTCTAGTATGGATGATTTAGTTCTTGTCACCCTGTTGTCCTCCCGTCATGAAAAAAGGCTGTCCTCACTCAGGTCCGCATGGAGCTGGAGGGGGCGTGGCCTCCAGCTCCGGCTGAAAATCGGGAGATTTTCGGGAGAATATTTGTCCCGGGAGGTTTCCGGGAGAGGCGCTGGATTTCGGGAGTCTCCCGGAAAATTCGGGAGGGTTGGCAAGTATGACATATGGTACAATACAATCAGCAAGATAGGATGGAGCTAGACCGTGCAGTATTTTATACGTAAGTAGTAAAAACTTACAGTGTAACTTATTTTTATGTATTTTGTTACATTTATTTCCTAGAATAGATTTTTGATACAAAGCACATTAATTCCATAAGCACTATGTTCACACAACAATAGGATTGACAATACTTAAATGTTCAACATGTTTTGGATTCCAGCAGATGCCAACCATTTGCACAATTTGTGTGGATCTCCACTGTTTTCACAAGGCTGGCTCAGGACAAGCTGCTCCTCCTCACATACTAAACATGGGAGAGATTAAATTGGGTGATTCGATTTAGGTCAATCTTCAACTCGGAACAGAGGAAGATATTTTGTTCCGCTTATGTTGAAAACTAAAGCTGCTAAATACACGCCATGAACATCCCTTCTTCCCCAAGCCGCGGATTCTTAAAGCACACTTATTGTTGTTTTGCTCCACTTGCAAATGCTGTTCCGGGGTTGAGGAAGTGTCAAGTCGCTTAACGACGATCGAGTCACAGATCTGCTGCCAGCAAAAGTCTGGTAACTTCTCATTATAAAGCAGAGCAGGGGTCATCAGCTTTTAACGATATACTCTTCTTGTATTGTGTTCTCTTCAACTAATAAGGCTGAGTTAGGGTGGGTTGAGGCATTCTGGTAAACAGTTGCTACTCACTGAGAATGTTTTATAGAGATAAACTCGGTCTCCTTAGACGTATCCGTATCCTATCCATGCAGACTGGACAGTGACCGAGAGTTAGGGGGCGGCCGAGGGTGGAGTCGGCTCTCTTGGTTGCTTTGTTGGGTCTGCTCCTGTCACAGGCCGTGCACCCCCCACCCCAGCAGACGATGGTGTGGAACAATGTTTTTTTTGTTTGTTTGTTGTTGTTTTACTTTTGTGGTTGTGTGTAGAAATGGCTGGTTGCATCAGCTCTGCTCTTTTAATGTAATGTCCTTTGATGTTTCCCTCTTACACACGTTTATGTGTGCTATGGCTATGAGGTTTTTTTCCCTTGGCCTCAGTCTGGACCCTCTCTCTAGGGGCCTAGGATTATACTGAATTTTTTTTCCTCACCCCACCCCAGCGTTTACCTGTTACTCACCTTTTTTGTAAGGGGCGCCGGAAGTTGTCAGACCCGTCAGCGATCCTGTTCTGTCTCCCTGTAATGTTTATCAGCTCTTGAATGGGATTGTGCTGAACATCTTAATTTCCCCTCGGGGATTAATAAAGTATTTCTGATTCTGATTCAGATTCTGAGCATCTTTCTACGTTTAAGGTAGTCAAAAGTCCATTCCATCTAATGTTTGTCGTCCCCCAGTCCAGTCCATAGTGGATCTATCATAATAGTGAGAGTCCAGTCCATAGTGGATCTAATATAATAGTGTGAGAGTTCAGTCCATAGTGGATCTAACATAATAGTGAGAGTCCAGTCCATAGTGGATCAAACATAATAGTGAAAGTCCAGTCCATAGTGAATCTAACATAATAGTGAGAGTCCAGTCCAAAGTGGATCTAACATAATAGTGAGAGTCCAGTCCATAGTGGATCTAACATAATAGTGAGAGTCCAGTCCATAGTGGATCTAACATAATAGTGTGAGAGTCCAGTCCATAGTGGATCTAACATAATAGTGTGAGAGTCCAGTCCATAGTGGATCTAACATAATAGTGTGAGAGTCCAGTCCATAGTGGATCTAACATAATAGTGAGAGTCCAGTCCATAGTGGATCAAACATAATAGTGAAAGTCCAGTCCATAGTGGATCTAACATAATAGTGAGAGTCCAGTCCATAGTGGATCTAACATAATAGTGTGAGAGTCCAGTCCATAGTGGATCTAACATAATAGTGTGAGAGTCCAGTCCATAGTGGATCTAACATAATAGTGAGAGTCCAGTCCATAGTGGATCAAACATAATAGTGAAAGTCCAGTCCATAGTGGATCTCACATAATAGTGAGAGTCCAGTCCATAGTGGGGCCAGCAGGAGACCATCCCGAGCAGAGACGGGTCAGCAACGCAGAGATGTCCCCAACCGATGCACAGGCAAGCGGGTCCACCCCGGGTCCCGACTCTGGACAGCCAGCACTTCATCCATGGCCACCGGACCTATGCCCCAGAGCAGAGCACTATAGGTAGTGTACTCTCTACTCAACATGACTGTAATTCAATTAGGGAAAACCAGACATTGTACAGTAACGACACCAAAACAGTGAACTGCAGTGGCTGCAATTCCAACAACCTAAAACCAAAAGCTGTTATAATCAATCTTAAGGTATTTTCGCAACATTAAGTAGTCACTTAAGGTTTTCAGCTGTTGCACGTCAAATGGGTAAACATTTCCGGAACCAAGTGGAGAAAAACCCACGTCTTCATCGGAAATAAATGACCCAAATGTTTCATTGCCTGTGCAACTGTCTGGTTGCTAATATCTTTTGAAATGAGCATATTAAAGCACGTCCCATATGATGGCTGGCTTCCGCCTTTTTTCCCCAGCGGAAGAAGGAAATTACAGTTCAAAGAACATCTTTTTGATTGAACTTGTGTATTCATTCAAGCCAGATAGGAAGCGACAAGCAAGGTTTTAATCAGAGCATTTGGAGACGCTGGAAAATGACTTCTAAATACTACTTTACGAAGACGCTTCATCTCGTGTTTGATGAAGTAGTGCGGTTTGATTAGAAACTAAAAAGGAATCTGTTTTCATTAAGCCAAGGTACCGAAGTTTACCATCCTTTTTCTCCTGACCCTGAAATGATTTTAATTTTGTCAAAGCCGGGTGGACTGATAAAACACTGGTTCATAGTTCTAATCCTTGTGCCACATGTCCATAAATCAATGTCGGATGTGTGCTCTGCATGTTTGTTTTCACAGATTCTTTTTCTATGCTAAGGATACTGGCATGGTGATTTATTAGCCTGTGTAAGGAAAAATGAGTTTGAAGGACTATCAAGTTGCACTGGGGACCGTAAATGCCGGATTTCTCCGGTCTGACTAGGCAGGTTTTACCCCTTCTGGGTACCCCGTATCTCTCCCCTTTGTTTGCCCCCCCAGCTGTAGAATTATAATAAACATCAGCTCTACTTTCCGGACACTGATGAATCTTCTCCTTTTGCAGCTGTGCACTCACAGGCAAAAGTGAAGGAAATTAGACATGGTTACCGTATTTTCCGGACCAGAGGGCGCACTGGAGATGAGCCGGTCAAGTCATGGCTATTTTCATACAAAAGGCGGTCCATCCATCCATCCATCCATCCATCCATCTTCTTCCGCTAATCCGAGGTCGGGTCGCTGGGGCAGCAACCTAAGCAGGGAAGCCCAGACTTCCCTCTCCCCAGCCACTTCGTCCAGCTCCTCCCGGGGGTTCCCGAGGCGTTCCCAGGCCAGCCGGGAGACGTAGTCTTCCCAACGTGTCCTGGGTCTTCCCTGTGGCCTCCTACTGGTCGGACGTGCCCGAAACACCTCCCGAGGGAGGCGTTCGGGTGGCATCCTGACCAGATGCCCGAACCACCTCATCTGGCTCCACTCGATGTGGAGGAGCAGCGGCTTTCCTTTGAGCTCCCCCCGGGTGACAGAGCTTCTCACCCTATCTCTAAGGGAGAGCCCCGCCACCCGGCGGAGGAAACTCATTTCGGCCGCTTGTACCCGTGATCTTGTCCTTTCGGTCATGACCCAAAGCTCATGACCATAGGTGAGGATGGGAACGTAGATCGACCGGTAAATCGAAAGCTTTGCCTTCTGGCTCAGCTCCTTCTTCACCACAACGGATCGATACAGCGTCCGCATTACTGAAGACGCCGCACCGATCCGCCTGTCGATCTCACGATCCACTCTTCCCTCACTCGTGAACAAGACTCCGAGGTTCTTGAACTCCTCCACTTGGGGCAAGATCTCCTCCCCAACCCGGAGATGGCACTCCACCCTTTTCCGGGCGAGAACCATGGACTCGGATTTGGAGGTGCTTATTCCCATCCCAGTCGCTTCACACTCGGCTGCGAACCGATCCAGTGAGAGCTGAAGATCTTGGCCAGATGAAGCCATCAGGACCACATCATCTGCAAAAAGCAGAGACCTAATCCTGCAGCCACCAAACCTGACACCCTCAATGCCCTGACTGCGCCTAGAAATTCTGTCCATAAAGGTTATGAACAGAATCGGTGACAAAGTGCAGCCCTGGCGGTGTCCAACCCTCACTGGAAACGGGTCCGACTTACTGCCGGCAATGCGGACCAAGCTCTGACACTGATTATACAGGGAGCGAACCGCCACAATAAGACAGTCCGTTACCCCATACTCTCTGAGCACTCCCCACAGGACTTCCCGGGGTACTCCAAGTCCACAAAGCACATGTAGACTGGTTGAGCAAACTCCCATGCACCCTCAAGGACCCTGCCGAGAGTATAGAGCTGGTCCACAGTTCCACGACCAGGACGAAAACCACACTGTTCCTCCTGAATCCGAGGTTCGACTATCCGGCGTAGCCTCCTCTCCAGTACACCTGAATAGACCTTACCGGGAAGGCTGAGGAGTGTGACCCCACGATAGTTTGAACACACCCTCCGGTTCCCCTTCTTAAAGAGAGGAACCACCACCCCGGTCTGCCAATCCAGAGGTACCGCCCCCGATGTCCACGCGATGTTGCAGAGTCTTGTCAACCAAGACAGCCCCACAACATCCAGAGCCCTAAAGAACTCCAAAAGGCGGTCATATTTAAAAAATAATTCTAAACGTAAAATACTTCCTTGTGGTCTACATAACATGTAATGGTGGTTCTTTGGTCAAAATGTAGCATAGATGATGTTTTACACATCATCTTCAAGCCGCTTTCTGACAGTCGCTTCCGGACGCGCCGTTTTGTGGGCGGTCTTATTTACGTGGCTCACCTTCGACAGCGTCTTCTCCCCGTCATCTTTGTTGTAGCGGTGTAGCGTGCAAGGACGGGAGTGGAAGAAGTGTCAAAAGATGGAGCTAACTGTTTTAATGACTTTCAGACTTTACTTAATCAATAACGGAGCAGCATCTCCTCATCCGGAAACAACAACAACTCTCTAATAGCTAAAGTTCCTTGGGTGAATAATGTAAACTCACTACACCGGTATGTTTTAGCGCTTTCATGGCGAGTTTGCTGATAGATATAAGTAAGAACTTTACACTACTTTATATTAGAAATGGCAACAGTGGAGGATGAATGTTCCATAAGTAAGAAGATAGAGAAAAAGAAGAAGCTTATCGACTACGGTGTCGGCACCGACTACAAAGGCGGACGTGCACACATTTTTAGGTTTTATGCAGATCCTAAATACAGATCAGCAGGGACCAGAAGGTAAGAAAAGTTGCTTTTGCATAATATTGCGAAACAAAACGCCAGATAATATGTCTTACCTTATACACACACCATAATAATACTCTGTGACAGTCTCTCACTGTCGGGGTTCCATGGACCACCAAGCACTGACATTACTGGAGCAGTTTTGACTTTGTTTTATTATTTAAATAAAACATCAGTGTAGGTCCGGTCGCTTTTCAGCTCTTTCCTTCTCCACTGCTCGCTCTTCGGTCCGCTTTTCAGTCGGCCGCGTCTTCGTCTGCTTCTTGCTCTCTGTCTCTTGCGCGCTGCATGTGCTGCTGGCTCTCCAACTCCCTCTGCTGCCCCATCGTTCTCGGCTTCCGCCCTTTTACACTCTTGGAGGAGATTATATAATTGTGCCCAGGTGGGCGATCCACGCACCTGATACTTGTTACGGCATCGATCCCGGCGCGCCCCGCCTCGCTGCTGGCCTGCCGGCCACGCTTCCTCACCGCCATCTTGGAGTCGGCCCAGGCGTGCCCTGCCTCGCTATCGGTTTGCCGGCCACGCCTCTCCACATACTCCTATGTTGAAGCACAGAACATTCCATCAAGCGGTGCGGCTTCATAGCTTACCAAAGTCTTACTAAAACATTTTGATAGATTGTTGAGCGCCGTGTGTAATGTTCTATAATTCCAATGGAACATATACAATGTTGTTTACTTGAGACCCATCATATTGCAGTTGACATATATCTCTTATGTTTGACTGCCATCTACTGGTCACACTTATCATTTCACCATGTACCAAATAAAATAGCTTCGAGGTCGGTAAGCACAACCAAAATGATTCCGTACATTAGGCGTACCGGGTTACAAGGCGCAGTGTCGAGTTTTGAGGGGAAAAAATGATTTTAAGTGCGCCTTATAGTCCGGAAAATACGGTACTTTTATTAAACTTTTTTTTTTTTTTTTTTACCACATTCCAAATAATTGCTCTTATTATTCTCATTTAACTACTTATTTATGTAATATTTATGCATTTGTATATTGTGTCTTATCATTATATTGCATTCATTTATTTTATCCTTAAATATAGTTTAGATCAGGGGTGCTCATTACGTCGATCGCGAGCTCCCGGTCGATCTCGGAGGGTGTGTCAGTCGATCGCCAGCCAGGCATTAAAAAAATAGTCCTAAAAATAAGCGATCATAAATCTTCACTATGACGTCACTTTCGTCACTTGATTGACATTCACGGCACCCGAGGGTCTTCTGAGATGACGCTGGCTGCTGCCAGCTCATTAAAATTACCGACAGGAAGGCGAGAAACACTTTATTTCAACAGACTCTGGCGCCGTACCTGTCGTCAAAACTCCAAAGACCGACTGCACAGTTGCACAATAAAAGCTCTGCTTCATCCTGCCTGCGCTAACAAAATAAGAGTCTCAGAAAGCTGGCGTGCACAAGCTAGCAAGCTACGGAGTTTGCCGACAATGTATTTCTTGTAAAGTGTATACAAAGGAGTACGGAAGCTGGACAAATAAGATGCCAAAAACCAACCACTTTCATGTGGTATTGGACAGAAAGGAGGACTTTTTTTCTCCTCCATTCGAAAATGCGGACGTTGACATCACTACTGTTTGATTCCAATCAATGCAAGTCATCAGAATCAGGTAATACACCAACTTATATTCTTGTCTTCATGAAAGAAAGGAATCTATATGTGTTAAACATGCTTGTATTATCTTTAAACACTTTTAACTTGTTAACAATATTAACTATGTGTTAAACATGCTTGTATTATCTTTAAACACCTTTAACTTATTAAAAATATTAACTATATGTGTGAAACATGCTTGTATTATCTTTAAACACTTTTAACTTATTAACAATATTAACTATATGTGTTAAACATGCTTGTATTATCATTAAACACTTTTAACTTATTAACAATATTAACTATATGTGTTAAACATGCTTGTATTATCATTAAACACCTTTAACTTGTTAACAATATTAACTATATGTGTTAAACATGCTTGTATTATCTTTAAACACCTTTAACTTATTAACAATATTAACTATGTGTTAAACATGCTTGTATTATCTTTAAACACCTTTAACTTGTTAACAATATTAACTATGTGTTAAACATGCTTGTATTATCTTTAAACACCTTTAACTTATTAAAAATATTAACTATATGTGTGAAACATGCTTGTATTATCTTTAAACACTTTTAACTTATTAACAATATTAACTATATGTGTTAAACATGCTTGTATTATCATTAAACACTTTTAACTTATTAACAATATTAACTATATGTGTTAAACATGCTTGTATTATCATTAAACACCTTTAACTTGTTAACAATATTAACTATATGTGTTAAACATGCTTGTATTATCTTTAAACACCTTTAACTTATTAACAATATTAACTATGTGTTAAACATGCTTGTATTATCTTTAAACACCTTTAACTTATTAACAATATTAACTATATGTGTTAAACATGCTTGTATTATCATTAAACACCTTTAACTTGTTAACAATATTAACTATATGTGTTAAACATGCTTGTATTATCATGAAACACCTTTAACTTGTTAACAATATTAACTATATGTGTTAAACATGCTTGTATTATCTTTAAACACCTTTAACTTATTAACAATATTAACTATGTGTTAAACATGCTTGTATTATCTTTAAACACCTTTAACTTATTATCAATATTAACTATGTGTTAAACATGCTGTATTATCATTAAACACCTTTAACTTATTAACAATATTAACTATGTGTTAAACATGCTTGTATTATCATTAAACACCTTTAACTTATTAACAATATTAACTATGTGTTAAACATGCTTTTATTATCATTAAACACCTTTAACTTGTTAACAATATTAACTATGTGTTAAACATGCTTGTATTATCTTTAAACACCTTTAACTTATTAACAATATTAACTATATGTGTTAAACTGTCATGACTTGGTCCTGGGTGTTTGCTTTTCCGGGATGCAACGGAAAGTTGGCTCGGGCGAGACGGGAATGTAAGTACATTTTTATTCAAACACTATAAGTACAAAAAAGTACAAACGAAAAGCGCGCACAGTGGCGGAGAAACGACTTGGCTATGAAAACAATTAATTGCACAAAGGCAGAAACTATGAACAACAAAAAACACTAACTGTGGCTTAATAAACAAAAACTTACTTGGCATGGAACCGGCATGAAAAAAGAGCAGCAAGGGTCATAAGGGTGTGGAGCGTGTGCAGAAGCATAAATGCGGGAATGTCGTCAGAACGACAAACTGAAAACAATGAACTTAAATACTATGGACATGATTAACGAAAACAGGTGCGTGACTCAAAACGTGAAACAGGTGCGTGACGTGACAGGTGAAAACTAATGGTTGCTATGGTGACAAAACAAAAGTGCACAAAAAGTCCAAAAACAAAACCGAACATGACCAAAACAAAAACATGATCACACAGACACGACATAAACATGCTTGTATTATCATTAAACACCTTTAACTTGTTAACAATATTAACTATATGTGTTAAACATGCTTGTATTACCTTTAAACACCTTTAACATGTTAACAATATTAACTATGTGTTAAACATGCTTGTATTATCTTTAAACACCTTTAAGTTGTTAACAATATTAACTATATGTGTTAAACATGCTTGTATTACCTTTAAACACCTTTAACATGTTAACAATATTAACTATGTGTTAAACATGCTTGTATTATCTTTAAACACCTTTAACTTGTTAACAATATTAACTATGTGTTAAACATGCTTGTATTATCTTTAAACACCTTCAACTTGTTAACAATATTAACTATATGTATTAAACATTCTTGTATTATCATTAAACACCTTTAATTTATTAACAATATTAACTATGTGTGTTAAACATGCTTGCAATATCATTAAACACCTTTACCTTGTTAACAAAAACATATATTTCATAAATAAGTAAATATAAATTATATATATGATCCCCACAACTTGATCAATTGAAAAGTAGCTCGCCTGCAGAAAAAGTGTGAGCTTCCCTGGTTTAGATCTATAGAGCAATTTCCAGTGTTTCCCCCCGCGGGAGCCCACTGCACTGCGGGGTCTGATGTGCTCTGGCTCACGGGTTTCTCGGAAAAAAGGACTCCCTGGTGTGCCCTGGGGTCAAGGTCGCTGCGGTCGTGGTCCCTCATCATGCAGCCTCTAGTGCACCTGGCTCACTAATATAGTGTTATATCACATGGTTCTTCCGTGCTCAGCCACATATGTTTTTACATGACTTTTATTATGTGTGCATGTGTTGGCAGACAGAGAGAAAAAGAGGAGGGTTTAGGGTGGAGGGGTGAGAGGGGGCTTTGACTGTATCAACTTGCGATTATGCAACGAAAACAGGAGGTTTTTAAAAAAAATTTTTTTTAAATGTACATAACTTTGTACTACATTTGATATGTATGGAAAGTGCTGTACAAATAAAGTTTGATTGATTTTATTATCGTACTTTCCGAACAATACTTTTTTTTTTAGAGCTGTCCAAAGACACCAGAGACAAAATTGTACAACTCCACAAGGATGGAGAAATTGCCAAGCAGCTTGGTGAAAAAAGGTCCACTGTTGGAGCAATCATTAGAAAATGGAAGAAGCTAAACATGACGGTCAATCTCAATGGGAGTGGAGCCCCATGCAAGATATCACCTGGTGGGGTCTCAATGATGCTAAGAAAGGTGAGGAATCAGCCCAGGACTTGGTCAATGACCTGAAAAGAGCTGGGACCTTTGTTTCCATGGTCACTGTTGGTAATACACTAAGACGTCATGGTTTGAAATCATGCATGGCACGGAAGGTTCCACTGCTTAATACCGTCTTAAGTTTGCCAATGACCATTTGGATGATCCAGAGGAGTCATGGGAGAAAGTTTTGTGGACAGATGAGATAATTCCACTATGCGTGTTTGGAGGAAGAAGAATGATGCGTACCATCCCTAGAACACCATCCCTACTGTGAAGCATGGGGGTGGTAGCATCATGCTTTGGGGTGTTGTTTCTGCTCATGGGACAGGACGACTGTACCGTATTAAGGAGAGGATGCCATGTATTGTGAGATTCGGGCCAAAAACCTCCTTCCCTCAGTCAGATCATTGAAGATGAGTCGTGGCTGGATCTTCCAACATGACAACGACCCAAACCAAGAAGTGGCTTCGTAAGAACCATATCAAGGTTCTGGAGTGGCCTAGCCAGTCTCCAGACCTAAATCCAATTGACAATCTTTGGAGGGAGCTGAAAGTCTGTGTTACTCAGCGACAGCCCAGAAACCTGACTGATCTAGAGAAGATCTGTGTGGAGGAGTGGGCCAAAATCCCTCCTGCAGTCTGTGCAAACCTGCTGAAGAACTACAGGAAACGTTTGATCTCTGTAATTGCAAACAAAGGCTACTCTACCAAATATTAATGTTGGTGTTCAAATACTTATTTTCAGCTTTATCACACAAATAAATTGTTAAAAAATCATAGATTTTTTCTTTTTAGATTATCTCTCATACAGTGGACATGCACCTACCATGAACATTTCAGACCCCTCCATGATTACTAAGTGGGAGAACTTGCAAAATAGCAGGGTGTTCAAATACTTATTTTCTTCACTGTATATGAAAACAGATAAAAAAACAGACCATTCATCGGCAGTGCGCCTTATAATAGAAGAACTCTGGCTTATTAGTGATTCCCAGAGCCCAAAAAAAGTCTGCGGGCTATAGAGCGTTTTCTATTGGGGCTCCAGTACTCTGGAATGCCCTCCCGGTAACAGTTAGAGATGCTACCTCAGTAGAAGCATTTAAGTCCCATCTTAAAAGTCATTTGTATACTCTAGCCTTTAAATAGACCCCCTTTTTCGACCAGTTGATCTGCCGTTTCTTTTCCTTTCTCCTCTGCTCCCCCTATCCCTTGTGGAGGGGGAGACACAGGTCCGGTGGCCATGGATGAAGTGCTGGCTGTCCAGATTCGGGACACTGTGTATCGGTTGGGAACATCTCTGCGCTGCTGACCCCGTCTCCGCTCGGGATGGTTTCCTGCTCACCCCACTATGGACTGGACTCTTACTATTATGTTGGATCCACTATGGACTGTACTCTCACAATATTATGTCAGACCCACTCGACATCCATTGCATTCGGTCTCCCCTACAGGGGGAGGGGGGTTACCCACATATGCTGTCCTCTCCAAGGTTTCTCATAGTCATTCACATTGACGTCCCACTGGGGTGAGTTTTTCCTTGCCCTTATGTGGGCTCTGTACCGAGGATGTCGTTGTGGCTTGTGCAGCCCTTTGAGACACTTGTGATTTAGGGCTATATAAATAAACAAAAACCGATTCTGTTCATAACTTTTATGGACAGAATTTCTAGGCGCAGTCAAGGCGTTGAGGGGATCTGGTTTGGTGGCTGCAGGATTAGGTCTCTGCTTTTTGCAGATGATGTGGTCCTGATGGCTTCATCTGGCCAGGATCTTCAGCTCTCACTGGATCGGTTCGCAGCCGAGTGTGAAGCGACTGGGATGAGAATCAGCACCTCCAAGTCCGAGTCCATGGTTCTCGCCCGGAAAAGGGTGGAGTGCCATCTCCGGGTTGGGGAGGAGATCTTTCCCCAAGTGGAGGAGTTCAAGTACCTCGCAGTCTTGTTCACGAGTGAGGGAAGAGTGGATCGTGAGATCGACAGGCGGATCGGTGCGGCGTCTTCAGTAATGCGGACGCTGTATCGATCCGTTGTGGTGAAGAAGGAGCTGAGCCGGAAGGCAAAGCTCTCAATTTACCGGCCGATCTACGTTCCCATCTTCACCTATGGTCATGAGCTTTGGGTTATGACCGAAAGGACAAGATCACGGGTACAAGCGGCCGAAATGAGTTTCCTCCGCCGGGTGGCGGGGCTCTCCCTTAGAGATAGGGTGAGAAGCTCTGCCATCCGGGGGGAGCTCAAAGTAAAGCCGCTGCTCCTCCACATCGAGAGGAGCCAGATGAGGTGGTTCGGGCATCTGGTCAGGATGCCACCCGAACGACTCCCTAGGGAGGTGTTTAGGGCACGTCCGACCGGTAGGAGGCCGCGGGGAAGACCCAGGACACGTTGGGAAGACTATGTCTCCCGGCTGGCCTGGGAACGCCTCGGGGTCCCACAGGAAGATCTGGACGAAGTGGCTGGGGAGAGGGAAGTCTGGGCTTCCCTGCTTAGGCTGCTTCCCCCGCGACCCGACCTCGGATAAGCGGAAGAAGATGGATGGATGGATGGATAAATAAACATTGATTGATTGATTGATTGATAATCTGGTGCGCCCTATGGTCCGGAAAATACAACACTCTGTTTAGGTCATCACTCCTTTTTGTTGCACACGCTTTAAAAAACAAGGGCCGTTTTTAAAGGTTTTGTAAGTACTTTAACATCCACTTTTAAAGGAACAAATAAAGCCTTTCAGTTTTTGAGAACAATACTGGACCTTCAGTGTGTCTAAATTATACTTGTATTTCTCCTCTCTTTTGGTACATATTTCCTTTGGTGGGGTTGGTAGGGCGACAATAACGCTTGCAAAGTGCTTTGTATCTGTTTAAAGGCTGGATTATGCTAAGTGGTTAAAAAAAAAGGTTTTTTGCATTTATGGTGCATTTCGGCCGTGAAGGTACTCAAAGTGCTTTGATACTGTCACCTTGTTCACCTACTGCTCAAGTGCAAGGGCGAATGGGGGGTTGAGTGTCTTGTACAAGCATACTTCAACATGCTCTCGGGGGCACCGAGGACACAACCGTCAGGTTGAGAACCGACCAACTGCGCCAAAACCCTTTGAAACCGACAGAGGACCAATGGACAGAAAATCGTATTCTTTTCAATTACACCAGAACTGGGCAAATTAAAGCCTGGGGCCCGTTAAGCTTTTCAATCTGGCCCGCCGGACATTCCCAAATAATTTATTTAGATCTTTAAGATGGAAAGTGTAGCTGCCATTATGATGTGTATTGATGTTTTCTAATGACTAGTCTTCAACTATCCAAGGTATTTCAATGGTTGGAATCTGCACTTTTGCATGATACACTAGTTACTATGGTAATCTATTTAGTTACTATGGTAATCTAAGTCACAGCAGCTCAGACGAGGCACCAAGCAGTCAGAATCAGAATCAGAAATACTTTATTAATCCCCGAGGGGAAATTACTATTTTCAACACAATCCCATTCAAGATCAGACAAACATTACAGGGAGACAGAACAGGATCGCTGACGGGTCTGCCAACTTCCTGCGCCCCTTACAAAAAAGGTGAGAAACAGGTAAACACTGGGGGAGGTGAGAATAATAAAAAAATCAGTCCAAGCCTAGCCCCCTGGGGAGGCCAAGGGAAAAAAAACCTCATAGCCATAGCACACACAAGAATATGTGTAAGAGGGAAACCTCAAAGATCAAAGAACACAAAGGACATTAAAGACATTAAAAGTTAAAGGTAAAGTACCAATGATTGTCACACACACACTAGGTGTGGTGAAATTTGTCCTCTGAATTTGACCCATCCCCTTGTTCACCCCCTGGGAGATGAGGGGAGCAGTGGGCAGCAGCGGTGCCGCGCCCGGGAATCATTTTTGGTGATTTAACCACCCAATTCCTACCATTGATGAGGTAATGGGTCCCATTTTTAGAGTCTTTGGTATGACTCGGCCCGGGGTTTGAACTCACAACCTACCCATCTCAAGGGCGGACATTCTAACCACTAGGCCACTGAGTAGGCAAGAAAGAGCGGAGCTGATGCAACCAGCCATTTCTACATACAGCTACAAAAGTAAAAACAACAACAACAAAACAAAACATACACTGTGGTGGCCTCTGCGGTGTTCTACGCCATTGTCTGATAGGGTGGGGGGAGTATGGCCAGAGACAGGAGCAGACCCAACAAAGCAACCAAGAGAGTGTCCAGTGTGGGTGGGGAGCGTTTCCACAGAGTGTTTCCGGAGCCAGCCTGAAATGCGGGTGTCAAGGACAGACGCGGAAGGAGATTTTCACAACAAAGTTCTAAAGCTTAGTGATGTATCAGATATACCAGATTGTAGGTGGGTTCATATTTCGCTGTTTGTCGCATTTTTGTTGCGTTTCGTTTGATTCTAAAATATGTCGATCAGGAAGGTGAGTGACGTTCATATGTAAAATTTCAATGTTTTATCCTTCATAATTAATATTGTAAATCCCACATTTCTGATCTGAATCGCAAGATGGATCACATCATGGAGAAGTTTGCTAAGAAGGAGAATCGAATTGGATTTGAGAGAAACCAGCATGGACAAATAGAGCAGGCAAGTCATTGTTTTTGACTGTTGGAGGAAAACAACATCCTAATCTACGATTTGACTCCCTCGAATGGCCTTGACGCTATCAGGAACAGGCTGTTCTGAAAAACACCCCCGAGGACACCTCAACGATGGATGCTTTTGACTTCCCTTTTTCTCAACAACACCTGGTGTCGAACTCTCAGATCGGCCCCAGTCCACAAAAACATTTCAACATCTCACCCAAGTTAATTGGGCATACATGCACGCACCCGCCCCTTCCTCAACCAACGCCTTTACCAATGCTTGTTTGCTCCAACTCCCCCTCCCTCTGTTGCGAGTTTGTTGTGACTAAATCTAACGCGTTTATGTTTGCATCCCTTGGACTCAGTCTGGACCCCCTCTTGTGGATCCAGCCTTTGACTGATATTTTTTTACTCTTCCCCCCTTTCCCAATATCACCTTTTCCCCACCTGTTTTTAAGGAGCGCCGTAAAAATGGTCTGTGTCGTCGGCGGTCTCGTCTTGTCTCCCTGTAACGTATGTCTGCTCTTAGTGGGACTGTGCTGAAAATATACTTTTCAGTTCTTATGTGTCTTGTGCATGTTAAGAATTGACAATAAATCATCTTGAATCTTGAATTCTTTATTTTCATGTACATTCTGGGTGCCTCGTTTAGTAAAAAAATGGAAATTCCATTCCGTTTCTAAGATGGTCTGTCATAAAGTTTTTAGCATTCAGACATTATTGTGAGGTTTTGTGTTAGTGTTCCTAAACATAGATATACCGGCCCCCATTACACTCTAATAGCAAACATCCTTATTGTGTATTGTTTTTTTCCCTCCAGCAAAAAGGGTCTTTATTTTATGCAGGCACTTTTTAAAAGTAATAAATTGTAGCACTTTACCCAGAAAGTATTTGAATTGGTAAAATAATGAATCTTTAAACCTTCAAAGATCTAACGCAAGCAGCTGAGATGTTTGATGAGAGCACATTGTGTACCTTTAAAAGGCGATGCCTGTTGCCAGGTAACGTGTTATCAAAGAGCGCTCTTTGAAAGAGCAGCATTAGCTCAGCTGTGTTTGTTAGCTCGGCATTGACAGCTCGCAGGGAGCGATGGGCCGCTCTGTCGAATGTTTCCACTGGATTGTGTCACCTCTCGTTAAAGGAGTCGTCATATGATTTTTTTTTTCTGCATTTAAAACACTTCCTTGTGGTCCACATCGGTGTTTTTTCAACCTTTTTTGAGCGAAGGCAAATTTTTTTCATTGAAAAAATCCGGAGGCACACCACCAGCAGAAATCATTAAAAAATCCATCCTTCTTCTTCCGCTTATCCGAGGTCGGGTCGCGGGGACAGCAGCCTAAGCAGGGAAGCCCAGACTTCCCTCTCCCCAGCCACTTCGTCCAGCTCCTCCCGGGGGATCCCGAGGCGTTCCCAGGCCAGCCGGGAGACATAGTCTTTCCAACGTATCCTGGGTCTTCCCCATGGCCTCCTACCGATCGGACGTGCCCGAAACACCTCCCTAGGGAGGCATTCGGATGGCATCCTGACCAGATGCCCGAACCACCTCATCTGGCTCCTCTCGATGTGGAGGAACAGTGGCTTTACTATGAGCTCCCCCGGGATGACAGAGCTTCTCACCCTATCTCTAAGGGAGAGACCCGCCACCCGGCGGAGGAAACTCATTTCGGCCGCTTGTACCCGTGATCTTGTCAATTCGGTCATAACCCAAAGCTCATGACCATAGGTGAGGATGGGAACGTAGATCGACCGGTAAATTGAGAGCTTTGCCTTCTGGCTCAGCTCCTTCTTCACCACAACGGATTGATACAGCGTCCGCATTACTGAAGACGCCGCACCTATCTCACGGACTCGTGAACAAGACTCCGAGGTCCTTGAACTCCTCCACTTGGGGCAGGGTCTCCTGCCCACCCCGGAGATGGCACTCCACCCTTTTCCGGACGAGAACCATGGACTCGGACTTGGAGGTGCTGATTCTCATCCCAGTCGTTTCACACTCTGCTGCGAACCGATCCAGTGAGAGCTGAAGATCCTGGCCAGATGAAGCCATCAGGACCACATCATCTGCAAAAAGCAGAGACCTAATCTTGCAGCCACCAAACCAGATCCCCTCAACGCCTTGACGGCGCCTAGAAATTCTGTCCATAAAAGTTATGAACAGAATCTGTGACAAAAGGCAGCCTTGGCGGAGTCCAACCCTAACTGGAAACGTGTCCGACTTACTGCCGGCAATGCGGACCAAGCTCTGACACTGACCGTACAGGGAGTGGACCGCCACAATCATTAAAAAATGAAACTCATTAAAAAGTAGCTGTCACAATTGTTGGGTATGACTTTAAACCATACCCAACATGCATCACTATAGCTCTTGTCTCAAAGTAGGTGTACTGTCACCCCCTGTTTTCCTGTGTGCAGTATTTTAGTTCTTGTCTTGCGCTCCTATTTTGGAAAATGTTTTTGTGCCATTCGCCGTTTGACTCCACTGTAGAAATAGCCTGCATGTCTTCTAGCACATGCACAATGGCTCTATCAATGGTGTCCTGGCTAGCAGTCCCTCCGTTAAAATCCTTAGGTGAAGTGTGTCTCTCTTTACTAGCTTTGTCAAAGCATGTTGCTTTTGTAGCTGTTTCAGCAGATTTGAATTGCTGTTTTGGGCAGTAGATAGGATCTTTGATCCAATATACAACTTACATTTAACTCCATCCATCCATCCGTCTTCTACCGCTTAATTCCTTCAGGGTCGCGGGGGGCGCTGGAGCCTATCTCAGCTACAATCGGGCGGAAGGCGGGGTACACCCTGGACAAGTCGCCAACTCATCGCAGGGCCAACACAGATAGACAGACAACTTTCACACTCACATTCACACACTCGGGCCAATTTACTGTTGCCAATCAACCTATCCCCAGGTGCATGTCTTTGGAGGTGGGAGGAAGCCGTCAAATGTTCTTTTCTTTGTGCTCGACAAAAGTAGTGAGAATATCTCCATGTTAAGAAACTCGGCTTCTACTCCGCCATGATGTATTTTTAGTAAGCACAGACACGCTCCCCCCTTCCCTCCCCTCCCCACCCACACACACACACACACACACACACAGAGCGCCCCTCTTCTCTTGTCCCCCCGTTGTGACACAAGAACATTCAGAAGGACGACACCGCAACTCTCCAATAAAACACTCAGATCTTCTGTTTCTAGCTGCATAAAATAATGTAAAATAACGCAGTAACGCATCATAACTGAGTTCATGAATACAAAAAAATTAACGCGTCAGACTACTAGTTACCGCCGAAACGAACAGCGTTACAGTAACGCGTTAGTTCCAACACTGGGTACCAAAAATAGTTGGTTTTGCATGATTGAGACCCTTGATTGATTGACTAACCATTGTTCTCATGGTAGGCAACATTTCAGACAAATGTAGTATCATTTATGAGTGCCATTTTAGTTTCAGTTTGGAACAAAGCAAACGTACGGCCATCCGACCGCTCGCATGGTTACATGCACCCGACTGTGCTAATAGATAAGAAGTTTTGATTGCCACGGACGGCGGCTTGGCAAAGGCAAGCAACAGGGTGCCCAGGATTACAACGCCGGTATACCGCTCAAAACCAGCTTGCCTTTGGGCTTATTTTCCTCGCCACACCAGTGTCGGCTAATGCAATCGTCCTTCTATCAGTGTTCCATGGCGGAAATCTAATCACACTGGTTTTAAGGTTTTCAGAAAGCATTCTTTTCTAATCCAATTCCTGAAAAAATATCCCTGTCAAAAGCACTTCCTTTGCCACCGTAACAACGACCCATCTTGGCAGATAATTTTACAGGTTGATCGAGTTAGGGAGGAGGCCAACGCGGAAGGTTGACCGTGCTTCCTCGGGCGTTTTCCACACCACTGACCCCGCGTGGCTCCTCAGACATTTAGACAATGACGGACAGACACTGAGCTACTGTCTGCCTGCCAAAGTGTTCCCGGCCTTACACCATATCCTGCATTCTCCCCAGTTTGGGCGTATGAATGCCTTTCCGTGGCATCCTCGCAATCCTAAAGGCCAACCGACTCAGCCAAGACACAACACTTACAGCTATATTAAAACCCTTAAGCACGACAACCTTTATGCCTTATAATGTTGTCTCCTGTAAAATAGCAACACTGAGGGTCTCTGGTAGGGGAAACAAATAACAAAATGACTGACGGTGGCCTTTTCTAATCTATCAATTTCCCCTAAGCTCTTTGTCCTTTGAGCCGAGTGCGATGTCGGCCAGCTCTGATGTGGGAAATGCCTGCGACAATGTTTGAACTTGCCGGGACACATTTATTCAATGACCTTTAGCCAAAACACCTTGACTGAGAGGTTTCCAGTGTCTGAAATGACATTCTGACATCCTCCCATGTCGCTAAATGGCAAGGCTCCTGGAAAAATATCAAATATTGATGCAAAAGTTAAAATACGTACAGTGGTACCACTCGTTTTAAGTATTCCGATCCAAAAGGTCTGACTGTGACTGAATCCTGAAGCAATTTTCTCAATAGGATATCCAATTATTATGTTCCAGACACCCAGAAATATGAACTTAAAACTAGGGATGTCCGATAATGGCTTTTTTGCCGATATTCCGATATTGTCCAACTCTTAATTACCGATACCGATATCAACCGATACCGATACATACAGTCGTGGAATTAACACATTATTATGCCTAATTTGGACAACCAGGTATGGTGAAGATAAGGTCTTTTTTAAACAAATTAATAAAATAAAAAAAGATAAAGAAATTAAAAACATTTTCATGAATAAAAAAGAAAGTAAAACAATATAAAAACAGTTACATAGAAACTAGTAATTAATGAAAATGAGTAAAATTAAGTGTTAAAGGTTAGTACTATTAGTGGACCAGCAGCACGCACAATCATGTGTGCTTACGGACTGTATCCCTTGCAGACTGTATTGATATATATTGATATATTGTTATTATTACCGTATTTTCCGCACTATAAGGCGCACCGGATTATTAGCCGCACCTTCTATGAATTACATATTTCATAATTTTGTCCACCAATAAGCCGCCCCGGACTATAAGCCGCGCCTACGCTGCGCTAAAGGGAATGTCAAAAAAACAGTCAGATAGGTCAGTCAAACTTTAATAATATATTAAAAACCAGCGTTCTAACAACTCTGTTCACTCCCAAAATGTACGCAAATGTGCAATCACAAACATAGTAAAATTCAAAATAGTGCAGAGCAATTGCAACATAATGTTGCTCGAACGTTAATGTCACAACACACAAAATAAACATAGCGCTTACTTTCTGAAGTTATTCTTCATTCGTAAATCCTTCGTCTTCGGTGTCCGAAGTGAAAAGTTGGGCAAATTTACGATCCACTGGCAGATGTTGGCGTCGTCTGGCGCTGCCTCCTCGTCTTAGTGAAGGTGTGTTCGCCTTCTGTCTTCCATTGTTCCCACGCAGTTAGCAGTCTAGCTTCGAATGCCCTGTTGACACCAATATCTAGCGGCTGGAGGTCTTTTGTCAATCCACCCGGAATGACGGCGAGTATTGAATTAAGCGTGTCAGCGTGTCTCTCAATGTGCTGTTATGAGCTAGCAAATATAACAACTACACTACCCAGCATGCAACGATAGTTACGAGCATGCGCGGTAGCCCTGAGAAGCGATGTTGTATGCTGGGAGTTAGAATGTGGTTATGAGCACGCTGTGAGAAAACGTTGAGAACTCAGTTAACACGCCTCGTCTGCATTATTTATAATTAGACAGACAACACACTTAATAGGAGCCATTTGGGGTCTTTACATAAACACACAAATGGAAATGAAACGTCACACATCCCAGCATGCACCGCGCGCTTCTTCTACGGGGAAAAAAGATGGCGGCTGTTTACCGTAGTTGCGAGACCTAAACTTTATGAAAATGAATCGTAATAAAGCGCACCGGGTTATAAGGCGCACTGTTAGCTTTTGAGAAAATTGTGGTTTTTAGGTGCGCCTTATAGTGCGGAAAATACGGTAACTGTATCCCTTGCAGACTGTATTGATATATATTGATATATTGTTATTATTAACTGTATCCCTTGCAGACTGTATTGGTATATATTGATATATTGTTATTATTAACTGTATCCCTTGCAGACTGTATTGATATATATTGATATATTGTTATTATTAACTGTATCCCTTGCAGACTGTATTGATTTATATTTATATATTGTTATTATTAACTGTATCCCTTGCAGAATGTATTGATATATATTGATATATAATGTAGGAACCAGAATATTAATAACAGAAAGAAACAACCCTTTTGTTTGAATGAGTGTAAATGGGGGAGGGAGGTTTTTTGGGTTGGTGCACTAATTGTAAGTGTATCCTGTGTTTTTTATGTTGATTTAATAAAAAAACAAAAAAAAACAAAAAACAAAACAAAAACGATACCGGCAGGCAGGCCGACATTATCGAACATCCCTAAAGACATACTTGCGGGAGACTCCCGAAATTCAGCGCCTCTCCCGAAAACCTCCCGGGACAAATATTCTCCCAAAAATTTCCTGATTTTCAGCCGGAGCTGAGTGAGGACAGCCTTTTTTCACGACAGGAGGACAACAGGTTGACAAGAACTAAATCATCCAGACTAGAGATAAATTGTATTATTATGTTTATCTTACCTAAAAATAAATATATTCATTAATTTAAAAAAAAAAGAAAAACTAAATACATTTTTACTATATTTTGCTAAAAACATCAAAATTAATTGTATTTTTATTTGTATTTTTTCTGACTCCTTATTACATCCAGGCATTAGAATTCTACATTAAAGTAAACATATTTGAAATAATTAATTCTAAATTATCATAATAATTAATTTAAAATGACCATATTTAATTATTAAAATAATTGCTTGTTTATCAACAACTTTAGCATTTTATTCATTACATTTTGAAGCTCTCAGAAGCCAAGTTATGTTATATTCCTTAAGATTTATGTATGCAATTTTGAAGTATCAATTATCTAAACACAGTTTTGTTTGCATATTTTCAGGATATATATATATATATATATATATATATATATATATATATATATATATATATATATATATATGTATGAAATACTTGACTTGGTGAATTCTAGCTGTCAATATACTCCTCCCCTCTTAACCACGCCCCCAACCACGCCCTGCCCCACCCCCGACCACGCCCCCACCCCCCACCTCCCGAAATCGGAGGTCTCAAGGTTGGCAAGTATGCCTAAAGAACAATTACTCTAAGGCGAACTTAAAATAATTTCCCCCCCCTCAAAACTCGACAGTGCGCCTTATAACCCAGTGCGCCTAATGTACGGAATAATTATGGTTTTGCTTACCGACCTGGAAGCAATTTTATTTGCGACATGGTGTAATGATATGTATGACCAGTAGATGGCAGTCAAGCATAAGAGATATGTGCAGACTGCACTGTGATGGCAATATGACTCAAGTAAACAACACCAACATTGTATATGTTCCATTGAAAATATAGAACATTACACACGGCGCTCAAAAATCTATCAAAATGTTTTAGTACGACTTTGGTAAGCTATGAAGCTGCACCGCTTGATGGATTGTACTGTGCCTCAACATAGGAGTATTATTATGGTGTGTGTATAAGGTAAGACATATTATCTGCCGTTTTATTTCGCAATATTATGCAAAAGCAACTTTTCTTACCTTATGGTACCTGCTGATCTGTATTCTTTGGTCAAAATGTTGCATAGATGATGTTTTACAGATCCTCTTCAAGTCGCTTTCTGACAGTTTTTCAGGATGCGCCGTTTTGTGGGCGGTCTTATTTACGTGGCTCACCTTCGACAGCGTCTTCTCCCCGTCATCTTTGTTGTAGCGGTGTAGCGTGCAAGGACAGGAGTGGAAGAAGTGTCAAAAGATGGAGCTAACTGTTTTAATGACACTCAGACTTTACTTCAATCGATAACGTCATGAAAAATCGTCCGACCGGAACTCTAATAACTAAAGTTCCTTGGGTGAATAATGTAAAGTCACTACACCGGTATGTTTTAGCGCTTTCATGGCAAGTTTACTGACAGATATAAGTAACAAATTTACACTACTTTATATTAGAAATGGCAACAGTGGAGGATGAATGTCCCATAACAAGAAGATAGAGAAAAAGAAGAAGCTTATCGAATACGTAGTCGGCACGGACTACAAAGGCGGACGCGCGCAATTTTTCAGCATTTAATTAGATCCTACATACAGATCAGCAGGTACCAGAAGGTAAGAAAAGTTGCTTTTGCATAATATTGCGAAACAAAACGCCAGATAATGTGTCTTACCATAATAATACTCCTATGTTGAAGCACAGTACAATACTTCAAGTGGTGCGGCTTCATAGCTTACCGAAGTCATACTAAATTATTTTTGACAGATTGTTGAGCGCTGTGTGTAATGTTCTATATTTTCAATGAAACATATAAAATGTTGGTGTTGTTTACTTGAGTCATATTGCCATCATAGTGCAGTCTACACGTATCTCTTATGTTTGACTGCCATCTACTGGTCATACTTATCATTACATCATGTATCAAATAAAATCGCTTCGAGGTCGGTTATCAAAACCATAATTATTCCGTAAGGCGCACTGTCGAGTTTTGAGAAAAAAAAAAAAAAAATGAAGTCCGCCTTATAGTAATTGTTCTTTATAAAATGTGTTTTAGGTCCATTTCTGGGTGTCTGGAATATAATTATTGGATTTCCTATTGAGAAAATTGCTTCAGTTTACATAGGATTCAGTCTTAGTCAGACCTTTTGGATCGGAATACTAAAACGAGTGGTACCACTGTACGTATTTTGACTTTTGCATCAATATTTGATATTTTTCCAGGAGCCTTGCCATTTTGCGACATGGTAGGATGTCAGAATGTCATTTCGGACACTGGAAACCTGTGTAATGTGTTGTTTTGGTGTTGTTTACTTGAGTCATATTGCCATCATATTGCAGTCATCACATATCTCTTATGTTTGACTGCCATCCACTGGTCACACTTATCATTACACCATGTACCAAATAAAATCTTCGAGGTTGGTAAGTAAAAACAGAATTATTCTGTACATTAGGCGCATAATTTGAGGTACCGCCTAGATTTGACGGCAGCTTTTGACAGTGTAGACCACGATATCTTTTTGTACCGCCAAGAGACAAGTGTAGAACTTAAACGTAAACGCACATTGGTTTCAGTCGTACTTAACTGAGTGGCTTTTTTTTATCCAAACGAGTCCCCCGTTTGCCGTGGAGTGTCCCAAGGCTCAATTTAAGGTTCTGTCTTCTTCTTAGTGTATTTGTTGTCACTGCGTTCCATTTTTAAAAAGCACAACAAACACAGATTCGTAGAAAGCCTTGCAAAACTGCATAATGTAAAAATAAAAAAATGTCTGTCAATTTTCTTACTTTAATTGAAAATAAAACTGTCATAATGGGGGGGTCTTCGCAGCTTACTGCGAGGATTGTTCTCCCAGGAAGCAAACGGACTCCTTTCCGTCTTTGGAACCGTCTTTAGGGGTGGGTGGAGGGAGGACAGGAGGGGGTTAGACTCCTCCCCTTTAAATTGTCCAAAAAGTATTTTTGTATCCCCCACCTGAGGTTGTGTGGGCGGACAAAAAGAAAAGGTCTGTGACGTTGGCGGGGCTTGAGTCTTGGGGGGGCGGAGCATGAAATTTAGGTGGCTTGGACTGACTAGTTCTAATCTTCAAAAACATGTCTTGATAATGTTCTATTTTGGATCTAAAGTCTTTAGGGGGTGGCTGACAAAGAAAAACAGAATTTAAAAAAAAAATCCTGGTCCATGACGTCATCAGCCGAGGACGGGGTGACGTCACCGCAAGGCGGCCGGGCTGCCTGCCGCTTGCTTCGGTCCGGAGGAGGAGGGGCTTGCAGGAGCGACGCATCCTGACGGATAGGAGAAGCCCTTCTGGACTGCTTCCGTCTTTGCTGGCGCGTCCAGTACTGCGGTGGCGCGGCAACGTCCTTGGGCCACACGGAGCTGACGGGGATCAACTTGCCATTAGGACCCCACATCAGGTCCTGGCGCTCCATAGCAGGTAACACCTCCTCAGTGTCCGTTGCGTAAGAACGGATAGCTGGCGTCATTCTGTCATAACGGGGGGGTCTTCGCAGCTTACTGCGAGGATTGTTCTCCCAGGAAGCAAACGGACTATTCCGGACAGGACTTGAAGGCATACTTGCCAATCCTCCCGAATTTTCCGGGAGACTCCCGAATTTCAGTGCCTCTCCCGAAAATCTCCCGGGACAACCATTCTCCCGAATTTCTTCCGATTTTCCAGCCGGACTTAAGGCACGCCCCCTCCAGGTCCATGCGGACCTGAGTGAGGACAGCCTGTCGTCACGTTTGCCTGGCCAACCAAAAAGTAACCACAGAACACTATACCGTAATGTTCTGCGGTTACTTTTTGGTTGGCCAACGGTTTACATGGTATTGTACCCTGACGGCAAGTGTGGGAGTCTTTTTTTTTTTTTTTTTTTCTCTCAAAAACTTTATTTATAACATTCAACATTTGCATAAAATCAAAAAAAAAAATCAAAATCAAAACAAGTCCAAAAACAGTACAAAAACAGTACAAAACAGCACCAGGGGGTTTGTAAACTCAATAAAGCAACTAAAGAAGAATGCAAAATATATATAAATGTAACAAAATGTAAAGAAATAGGCTCACACAAGTTCCGTAAATAATCCAAATTTGGAGCACAGCATCATCGTTTTCACAGCTTTTTGGTTGTTAGAGGTAGAGAGTGTTTTAATGTAGAGTTCTAAATATTTTTTAAAGGCACAAAAAACAGGCCGGGTATTGATAAACTTACATTTATGAATATAAAACTTAGCCAATAGTATAATGAGGTTGCTAAGGTTTTAATATTTTTTTTTTCATATAGTGTAAATCTAAATATCACATCTTTAAAACAAAGCACAAATTTGTCATGGGCAAGTGTTGGAGTCGGTTCTGAAGTATGAAGTAAAAAGACGTAACTTCGTCACCTCGCCTGGGTATTGACTCCAACCCAGAATATTACACTGCCCATACCTATGCTCCTCCAAAGGCTGTGCTACTGGCTGCAAAGCATTGCACTTTCACATACAACAATGAGTAGAGAGTAGTGTTATGTGTGTATATGTGTAAATAAATGAACACTGAAATTCAAGTCCTTATTATATATATATATATATATATATATATATATATATATATATATATATATATATATATATATATATATATATATATATATATATATATGTATGTGTGGGAAAAAAAATCACAAGACTATTTCATCTCTACAGGCCTGTTTCATGAGGGGGGGTTCCCTCAAACATCAGGAGATTTTAATGGGAGCATTCACATACCATGGTTTATATAGGGCACAGAGTGGGTGGGTACAGGCTGGCGTAGGGGCGTGGTGATTGGCTCATGTGTTACCTAGGAGGTGTTTCCGTCTGTGGCGGCATGCTGTTACAATTTCGCTGCGCTTGTTGAGGGATGACAGGTCTGGACGGTAAATAATAAACAGTTTCTCTTTCAAGCATAGGTTGCATCTTTTATTACCACTATTGTAAGGTGTGCTGGATGCAAGAATTTGCTATGTTATTGAATATTCAACATTATTGTCTTTGAGGTCCCAAATGTGTTTGCTGAGTTCTGTGGTATTCCGCAGGTTTTGGTTCCTGAAAGAAGCCTTGTGATTGTTCCATCTGGTTTTGAATTCTCCCTCGGTTAATCCTACATATGTGTCGGATGTGTTAATGTCCTTGCGTGTTACCTTAGATTGGTAGACAACTGATGTTTGTAAGCACCCCCCGTTGAGAGGGCAATCATACCCACCCACTCTGTGCCCTATATAAACCATGGTATGTGAATGCTCCCATTAAAATCTCCTGATGATTGAGGGAACCCCCCCTCATGAAACAGGCCTGTAGAGATGAAATAGTCTTGGGATTTTTTTCCCCACACATACATATATTGCGCTCTACTACGGTATCGAGCACTATTTTTTTGGATAACCTTATTAAGACATATATATATATATATATATATATATATATATATATATATATATATATATATATATATATATATATATATATATATATATATATATATATAAAATAAAATATATATATATATATATATATATATTTATAAAATACATATGTATATATATATATATAGCTAGAATTTACTTAAAGTCAAGTATTTATTTTATTTTACAAGAAATACTTGAATTTCAGTGAATTCTAGCTATAAATATAATCCTCCCTCCTTAACCCCGCCCCCCGGCCCCGCCCACCCCAACCCCACCGACCTCAAAACCCCCCCCCCCCCCAAATCTCCCGAATTTGGAGGTCTCAAGATTGGCAAGTATGCTTGAAGGTAGGAACATATTTATTAATTAATAAATCCTACACGGGACAAAAATCAGGAACTAAAACAAAAGGAAAGCGTGCCGATTGCACGAGAGGCTAAGGGACATAAAACTTAAAGATAACATACGCTCTCACTTAGCCTGAACTATGGACATGAAACAAACAAAACTTGCTGTGGCAAGAAACGAGCAGCATAAACTA
This sequence comes from Nerophis lumbriciformis, assembly GCF_033978685.3. Taxonomy (NCBI): domain Eukaryota; kingdom Metazoa; phylum Chordata; class Actinopteri; order Syngnathiformes; family Syngnathidae; genus Nerophis; species Nerophis lumbriciformis. Next base: position 3,281,830 of record NC_084559.2, on the reverse strand, counting down.
AGCATGAAACAAGCAATGGCGCCAAGACGACTAACTGGCAAAGACAGGCTTAAATAATAGTCTCTGTTTAGAGTACTGTAGGTGTGTGTCCTGAACACATGAGGCAGGTGAAACTAATCAGTCGTCATGGAAACTAAAACAAACAAGGATGCACAAAAACAGGAACTATGGAGTCTTAAACTAACAGAAAATAACAAAAAACATGATCCAGACCACAGATCATGACAAAAACTAAAATTGTGACTTTCATGGACACAGACCTCACCCTTGTGCTCAAGTCTAGGCACTCTATCAGCCTATTGCCGCATTTGTGTTGTTGTCGTAAAACCAAGGTGATGTTTATAGCACTTTCTGCAAGGTTTTCTGTAGCTTTTAGACTCCACAACAGCATTTGAAACTCAAGTTTTTCTACTGCAGAAAAACAAAACTGTGAAAGCCACGTCGCTTTAGAACAAAAAAAATGAAGGCCTTCTGTAGTTATTTAGAGAGGAGCAAGAGAACGCTGCATCAAAGAGGAGATTTTGGAGTAAAATACTGTACAGCAGCAAATCAACATGGTCGGCCAACGTGAGCGTCTGTGTTTATTTCTGTTGTTTCTAGCATCCGCAAACTTGACAGCGCGCGCCAAAGTTGAATCTGCTCAAATTTCTTGCGGTTTACATCGGCCATGTGGCATCGCTCGCGCTACCTTGACAAGGGTCGAAAGAAAGTCATGCAAAAACTGAAATCTAAGTAAGATGAAATATCTCAAATAAGGGTGATATTTGCTTATTTTCTGTCTGATAAGATCATTCTTCTCACTAAGCAGATTTTATGTTAGAGTGTTTTACTTGTTTTAAGTGTTTTGGTCCTAAATGATCTCAGTAAGATATTACAGCTTGTTGCTGAGATTTGATGACCTATATTGAGTAAAACATGCTTGAAACTAGAATATCAAGTGTTGCAAAGCTGTGTCATCAACACTCACAAGTATAAAACTACTTTTTTAAAGTAATCATTTCTTATTTCAAGCATGAAAAAAAAAATCATGATTTTGACACAATTGTGTCTCATGATTAAAACAGATGACAGCCAAATGGACTTTGCTGTTTTATTTTCAATGAAACAATAGAAAATAGGTACTCATATAGTAGTACAGTTGGCACAGTACAGTAAACTGACAGTTGATATTTAAACATTTAACATTTCAAACAATTTTGAACAGAAATAGTTCATGCACATTCAGGTAAATTCTTCAAAATGACAATTAGTACCGCTACCAAAATATTGGTATTGTTACAACAGTAATATATATATATATATATATATATATATATATATATATATATATGTCTTAATAAGGTTATCCAAAAAATAGTGCTCGATACCGTAGTAGAGCGCAATATATGTATGTGTGGGGAAAAAAATCACAAGACTATTTCATCTCTACAGGCCTGTTTCATGAGGGGGGTACCCTCAATCTCCTGACGATTGAGGGTACCCCCCTCATGAAACAGGCCTGTAGAGATGAAATAGTCTTGTGATTTTTTTCCCCACACATACATATATATATATATATATATATATATATATATATATATATATATATATATATATATATATATATATATATATATATATATATATATATATGTCAGCAGACTAATTAGGAGCCTCTGTTTGTTTACTTACTAATAAAAGACAAGTTGTCTTGTATGTTCACTATTTTATTTAAGGATTTAACTGCAGGAATAAACATTTGTTTAATGTACCCTAAGATTTTTTGTTAAAATAAAGCCAATGATGCAATTTTTTTGTGGTCCCCTTTATTTAGAAAAGTACCAAAAAGTACCGAAAAGTATGGAACTAATTTTAGTATCGCTACCAAAATATTGGTATCGTTACAACACTAATGCATATATATATATAAATATATATGTCAGCAGACCAATTAGGAGCCTTTGTTTGTTTACTTACTACTAAAAGACAAGTTGTCTTGTATGTTCACTATTTTATTTAAGGACAAACTTACAATAATAAACATATGTTTAATGTACCCTAAGAATTGTTGTTAAAATAAAGCCAATAATGCAATTTTTTTGTGGTCCCCTTTATTTAGAAAAGTACCGAAAAGTATGGAATTAATTTTAGTACCACTAATACACATATATATATATATATATATATATATATATATATATATATATATATATATATATATATATATATGTGTCAGCAGACCAATTAGGAGCCTTTGTTTGTTTACTTACTATTAATTGTTTACTTACTAATACAATACAAGTTGTCTTGTATGTTCACTATTTTATTTAAGGGCAAACTTGCAATAAGAAACATATGTTTAATGTACCTTAAGATTTCTTTTGTCAAAATAAAGCCAAAAATGCAATTTTTTTGTGGTCCCCTTTATTTAGAAAAGTACCAAAAAGTACCGAAAAGTATGGAAATGATTTTAGTACCGCTACCAAAATATTGGTATCGTTACAACAGTAATATATATATGTATAAATATATATGTCAGCAGACTAATTAGAAGTCTTTGTTTGTTTACTTACTACTAAAAGACAAGTTGTCTTGTATGTTCACTATTTTATTTAAGGACAAACTTGCAATAATAAACATATGTTTGATGTACCCGAAGATTTGTTGTTCAAATAAAGCCAATAATTCAATTTTTTGTGATCCCCTTTATTTAGAAAAGTACCGAAAAGTATGGAAATAATTTTAGTACCGCTAATATATATATATATATATATATATATATATATATATATATATATATATATATATATATATATATATATATATATATATATATATATATATATATATATATATGTCAGCAGACTAATTAGGAGCCTTTGTTTGTTTACTTACTACTAAAAGACAAGTTGTCTTGTATGTTCACTATTTTATTTAAGGACAAACTTGCAATAATAAACATATGTTTGATGTACCCGAAGATTTGTTGTTCAAATAAAGCCAATAATTCAATTTTTTGTGATCCCCTTTATTTAGAAAAGTACCGAAAAGTATGGAAATAATTTTAGTACCGCTAATATATATATATATATATATATATATATATATATATATATATATATATATATATATATATATATATATATATATATATATATATATATATATATATATATATGTCAGCAGACTAATTAGGAGCCTTTGTTTGTTTACTTACTACTAAAAGACAAGTTGTCTTGTATGTTCACTATTTTATTTAAGGACAAACTTGCAATAATAAACATATGTTTAATGTACCCTAAGATTTGTGGTTCAAATAAAGCCAATAATGCAATTTTTTGTGATCCCCTTTATTTAGAAAAGTACCGAAAAGTATGGAAATAATTTTAGTACCGCTAATATATATATATATATATATATATATATATATATATATATATATATATATATATATATATATATATATATATATATACATATATATATATGTCAGCAGCAGACCAATTAGGAGCCTTTGTTTGTTTACTTACTAATAAAAGACAAGTTGTCTTGTATGTTCACTTTTTTATTTCAGGACAAACTTGCAATAATAAACATATGTTTAATGTACCCGAAGATTTGTTGTTCAAATAAAGCCAATAATGCAATTTTTTGTGATCCTCTTTATTTAGAAAAGTACCGAAAAGTATGGAAGTAATTTTAGTACCGCTAATATATATATATATATATATATATATATATATATATATATATATATATATATATATATATATATATATACACATACATATATATATATATATATATATATATATATACATATATATATATATATATATATATATGTCCAAAGACATGCACCTGGGGATAGGTTGATTGGCAACACTAAAATTGGCCCTAGTGTGTGAATGTGAGTGTGAATGTTGTCTGTCTATCTGTGTTGGCCCTGCGATGAGGTGGCGACTTGTCCAGGGTGTACCCTGCCTTCCGCCCGATTGTAGCTGAGATAGGCTCCAGCGCCCCCCGCGACCCCAAATGGAATAAGCGGTAGAAAATGGATGGATGGATATATATATATATATATATATATATATATATATATATATATATATATATATATATATATATATATATATATGTCAGCAGACCAATTAGGAGCCTTTGTTTGTTTACTTACTAATAAAAGACAAGTTGTCTAGTACGTTCACTATTTTATTTAAGGACAAACTTGCAATAAGAAACATATGTTTAATGTACCCTAAGATATTTTGTTAAAATAAAGCCAATACTGACATTTTTTGTGGTCCCCTTTTATTTAGAAAAGTACCGAAAAGTATCGAAATAATTTCGGTACCAAAATATTAGTATCGGGACAACACCAGTGTGAAAGCACCTAAAATAAGTGATATTTTATGTGCTCTGCACTATAATCCCTCTATCTTGTCGACTATATGGTGCCATTACCAGGCAGACTGCAGGCACTGGCCAGTAACTTAAGAGCCATTGTTGCAGCAGCAGTTTATCTAGGAGCAGCATGTTCTTAATACCCACTGAATCACACACTGCCTCCTTACATGCACACCGAAATGCACCATAAACGTCAACACTTCTGCCTTTGTGCTCTATCCCCTAGAATTTACATTGTCCATCCCAATAGCTCTTCTGTCCCCCATTGTGTGTGTCTGTGTGTGCGTCTGTGTGTGTGTGTGTGTGTGTGAGACTGAGTATGTGAATGAATCAGGCAGTACAGTAGCAGGCCAAAGCCTTTTCCATATAAGCCCCGCATTGTGCTGTGTCGTCACTTAACCCTTACCCCCCCCACCCCCATGCCAACCCTCCCCCCGGCAAGCCCAATAAACTACGGATTATTTTATACCACATCGTGTGGCTGCTGACTTTTACAAGGCCCCCTTCAAGCAAGCGCCTCAGTGGGGTGGGGGTTTTAGAGCAGGGTGGAGCGTTTCGACGGAAAAAGAAAGGCCAGGTCCAAGTGGGCGGCGTATCCGAAAGTATCAACAGAGGCCTTGTCTGCTGGGAGCAAAAATAAACACCCAGCACCGATCCCTTTTCATTTTCCTTAGCTTCCATCTGGATTTACACAAGCCTTCACTGAAGCTGCACAACCACATCAGGGCTGATGGTTTCCACTTCCACGTGTCCCCTGCACGGTAATATTGTTCAAAACTTGTCACGATCATTCAGATTATCAGACTTCCAAAAACGCTCTGCCTTCAAGCATAATCAGGACCAGAGTCACTCAGCCCAAAGCCGTGGTTGTCTGAAGAGTTGGCAACCAGGTCTTTTCATTGTCGAACCTGATTCGACATACACTATTGTGAGGAGGCGTGGCCGGCAGACCTGCAGCCAGGCGGTGCGCGCCGGGATCGGTTCCGAAATGGAAATCAGGTGCGTGGATCGCCCAGCTGGGCGCAATTCTGTAATCCCCTGTCGCTCTGTAAAAGGGCAGCAGCAGAGAAGGAGTTGGAGAGCCAGTGCATGAAGAGCGGAAGCGACCGAGAGCGAGATTCAGACGACGACGTAGGCGGCTGAAAAGCAACCGAAGAGCGAGCAGTGGAGGAGGAGCTGAAAAGTGACCCGACAAGACGAAGGTTATCATGTCTATTCTTGGTGGTCCATGGAACCTGGAGGGAGGAAGACTATCCATCCAACCATCTTCTTCCGCTTATCCGAGGTCGGGTCGCGGGGGAAGCAGCCTAAGCAGGGAAGCCCAGACTTTCCTCTCCCCAGCCACTTCGTCCAGCTCCTCCCGGGGGATCCCGAGGCGTTCCCAGGCCAGCCGGGAAACATAGTCTTCCCAACGTGTCCTGGGTCTTCCCCGTGGCCTCCTACCGGTTGGACGTGCCCTAAACACCTCCCTCCCTTCGGGTGGCATCCTGACCAGATGCCCGAACCATCTCATCTGGCTCCTCTCGATGTGGAGAAGCAGCGGCTTTACTTTGAGCTCCCCCTGGATGACAGAGCTTCTCACCCTATCTCTAAGGGAGAGCCCCGCCACCCGGCGGAGGAAACTCATTTCGGCCGCTTGTACCCATGATCTTGTCCTTTCGGTCATAACCCAAAGCTCATGACCATAGGTGAGGATGGGAACGTAGATCGACCGGTAAATTGAGAGCTTTGCCTTCCGGCTCAGCTCCTTCTTCACCACAACGGATCGATACAGCGTCCGCATTACTGAAGATGCCGCACCGATCCGCCTGTCGATCTCACGATCCACTCTTACCCCACTCGTGAACAAGACTCCTAGGTACTTGAACTCCTCCACTTGGGGCAGGGTCTTCTCCCCAACCCGGAGATGGCACTCCACCCTTTTCCGGGCGAGAACCATGGACTCGGACTTGGAGGTGCTGATTCTCTCTGAGCTGCCACCTTACCGTGGTAGAGGAGTTTGCGTGTCCCAATGATCCTGGGAGCTATGTTGTCCGGGGGCTTTCATGCCCCCTGGTAGGGTCTCCCAAGACAAACAGGTCCTAGGTGAGGGATCAGACAAAGAGCAGCTCGAAGACTTCTATGGGAATGAAACAACAAAGACTCAGATTTCCCTCGCCCGGACGCGGGTTACCAGGGCCCCCCTCTGGAGCCAGGCCCGTAGTTGGGGCACGATGGCGAGCGCCTGGGGGCCGGGCCTGTCCCCATGGGGCCCGGCCGGGCACAGCCCGAAGAGGCAATGTGGGTCACTCCTCCAATGGGCTCACCACTCATGGGAGGGGCCATAGAGGTCGGGTGCATTGTGAGCTGGGCGGCAGCCGAAGGCAGGGCACTTGACGGTCCGATCCTCGGCTACATAAGCTAGCTCTTGGGACGTGGAACGTCACCTCGCTGGGAGGAAGACCTCCACAACTATATTGTCAAAAGTATTTGGCTGCCCATCCAAATGATCAATCAATCAATCAATCAATCAATCAATCAATCAATGTTTACATATATAGCCCTAAATCACGAGTGTCTCAAAGGGCTGCACAAGCCACAACGACATCCTCGGCTCAGATCCCACATCAGGGCAAGAAAAAACTCAACCCAATGGGATGACAATGAGAAACCTTGGAGGGGACCATGGATTTGGGGGCACCCACAACCCCCCGGTGCAATGGACGTCGAGTGGATCTAACATAATATTGTGAGAATCCAGTCCATAGTCCGGGATTGGTGATTTAACCCCCAATTCCAACCCTTGATGTTGAGTGCCAAGCATGGAGGTAATGGGTCCCATTTTTATAGTCTTTGGTATGACTCACGACCTACCGATCTCAGGGCGGACACTCTAATCACTAGGCCACTTGGTCGATGCTATACGACGCCAGAAACACGCCCTGTGTTTCACTTTTAATGCGTACCGCCTGAAATTTTGGTAAGCCTCTACATTTACCGTTGCTCCCTTTGTATCTAGAGGGGTTGGATGCTTGCAAAATGTGGCGAAAAAGTCACTAAGTTGGCAACACGAATCCTTCCTGACACTTTGTGTTGTCTGGCAGACCAGGTACGTATGATCTGTCTGACAAAACTGAGTTACAATCTAACAGGTAGTGCCTGGTCTGTATTTATTTGAACATTTATTTGTGGTATGACCAACACACAGCTCGGTGGAAGAGGGGTTAGTGCGTCTGCCTCACAATACGAAGGTCCTGGGTTCGATCCTGCGCTCGGGATCTTTCTGTGTGGAGTTTGCATGTTCTCCCCGTGACTGCGTGGGTTCCCTCCGGGTACTCCGGCTTCCTCCCACCTCCAAAGACATGCACCTGGGGATAGGTTGATTGGCAACACTGAATGGTCCCTAGTGTGTGAATGTTGTCTGTCTATCTGTGTTGGCCCTGTGATGAGGTGGCGACTTGTCCAGAGTATACCCCGCCTTCCGCCCGATTGTAGCTGAGATAGGCTCCAGCGCCCCCCCCGCAACCCTGAAGGGAATAAGCGGTAGAAAAATGGATGGATGTATGGATGACCACCACAATTAAATGAACAGAAACACTGATCATCCCAGGAGTTTTGGACAGTCGTGTTTTTCCACTGCTGTCTTTTCTGGCTGGTATAGTCATAAGATTGTCAGATGTGTCCTCTGCAAATGTGAAAGTCATCTTATTTTGAAACTCCTCTTCATTCTGTGTAATAATATCAAAGTTGAAACAAATCCTCCAGGCAAAAGCAGATTAAGTTTCTCTGTGTGATTCACCAGATGACAATGACTAATTCCATGAAAATGAAACAGCGTGGTCAAAAGGTTGGGTGCATTTCTTTGATAATACAGTTTTTTAATCTCACATTTATAACTGATAATAACATAAGTGATGACGTCTTTCTTTGATGGTTAATCAAAATGCCACCAAAAGGCCAGGAAACCTTTTAGTTCCTGGAACTTAAAAGTTCCCGTGGATCAGTGTGGTTTTTTTGCGTGTCCACTGAATTTCAAAGTTCAAGGTAGTTTATGCAGCATGGTTAAGGTGATACAGAGATTGTTTACCAACCCGAAGATAGCGGGTTCGATCCTCAGTCCCCCTGCAACTATGTCCAAGTATTCTCAAGCAAGATAAGGAACCCTCAGTTGCTCCTGATGCCGCATCATTAGTGCGTAAACGTGGTCATGGTGTAAGAATGGTCCGGTGGCCATGGATGAAGTGCCGGCTGTCCAGAGTCAGGACCCGGGGTGGACCGCTCGCCTGTGCATCGGTTGGGGACATCACTGCGCTGCTGACCTGTCTCCGCTCGGGATGGTCTCCTGCTGGCCCCACTATGGACTGGACTCTCACTATTATGTTAGATCCACTATGGACTGGACTCTCTCACTATTATGTTAGGTCCACTATGGACTGGACTCTCACTATTATGTTAGATCCACTATGGACTGGACTCTCACTATTATGTTAGATCCACTATGGACTGGACTCTCACTATTATGTTAGATCCACTATGGACTGGACTCTCACTATTATGTTAGATCCACTATGGACTGGACTCTAACTATTATGTTAGATCCACTATGGACTGGACTCTCACACTATTATGTTAGATCCACTATGGACTGGACTCTCACTATTATGTTAGATCCACTATGGACTGGACTCTCACTATTATGTTAGATCCACTATGGACTGGACTTTCACAATATTATGCTAGACCCACTCGACGTCCATTGTCTTGTAAATGGAAAAATGGTCCCGCTGTTTTTTTGCTGTAAAATTCGAGCAACTCACCTGCCATTTCCCCCCCATAAAATCCACGGGTGTTGTTTCTACAGTGTACTACTGTAAATTAAAAAAAGCTGACTTTTTTTTTGGGGGGGGGGGGAATTCTGCCGACTGAGCTCCAACTTTTTTTTTAACCATAAAATGAATTGTTATTCCTCCGGTGTACAATTTGATGGATAAATCATCAATGAATCAATCAATCAATCAATCAATGTTTATTTATACAGCCCTAAATCACAAGTGTCTGAAAGGGCTGCACAAGCCACAACGACACCCTCGGTACAGAGCCCACATAAGGGCAAGGAAAAACTCACAACCCAGTGGGATGTCAATGTGAATGACTATGAGAAACCTTGGAGCGGACCGCAGATGTGGGTGACCCCCCCCCCCCCCCCCCCCCCCCCCCCCCCCCCCCCCCCTCTAGGGGAGACCAGATGCAATGGACGTCGAGTGGGTCTAACATAATATTGTGAGAGTCCAGTCCATAGTAGATCTAACATAATAGTGAGAGTCCAGTCAATAGTGGATCTAACATAATAGTGAGAGTGCAGTCCATAGTGGATCTAACATAATAGTGAGAGTCCAGTCCATAGTGGGGCCAGCAGGAGACCATCCGGAGCGGAGACGTATGATAAAAAAAACTAAGATATAGGCAGAAACTATGGACATGAAACAAAACTTACTTGGCAGAGCATGAATCTATGGCATGAACAGAGCAAATACAGAATAATGTCGCCCGGACGACTAACTGGCAAAACAGGCTTAAATAATAGTCTCTGATTAAAGCAGGTGTGTGAGTCAAACACATGAGACAGGTGAAACTAATCAGTCGTCATGGAAACTAAAACAAACAAGGGAGCGCAAACAGGAACTATGGAGTCTTAAACTGAAAATAACAAAAAAACATGATCCAGACCACATATCATGACAACATAATAGTGAGAGTCCAGTCCATAGTGGATCTAACATAATAGTGAGAGTCCAGTCCATAGTAGATCTTACATAATAGTGAGAGTTCAGTCCATAGTGGATCTAACATAATATTGTGAGAGTCCAGTCCATATTGGATCTAACATAATATTGTGAGAGTCCAGTCCATAGTGGATCTAACATAATAGTGAGAGTCCAGTCCATAGTGGATCTAACATAATAGTGAGAGTTCAGTCCATAGTGGATCTAACATAATATTGTGAGAGTCCAGTCCATAGTGGATCTAACATAATAGTGAGAGTCCAGTCCATAGTGGATCTAACATAATAGTGTGAGAGTCCAGTCCATAGTGGATCTAACATTATAGTGAGAGTCCAGTCCATAGTGGATCTAACATAATAGTGAGAGTCCAGTCCATAGTGGATCTAACATAATAGTGAGAGTGCAGTCCATAGAGGATCTAACATAATAGTGAGAGTCCAGTCCATAGTGGATCTAACATAATAGTGAGAGTCCAGTCCATAGTGGATCTAACATAATATTGTGAGAGTCCAGTCCATAGTGGATCTAACATAATAGTGAGAGTCCAGTCCATAGTGGATCTAAAATAATAGTGAGAGTCCAGTCCATAGTGGATCTAACATAATAGTGAGAGTCCAGTCCATAGTGGATCTAACATAATAGTGTGAGAGTCCAGTCCATAGTGGATCTAACATAATAGTGAGAGAGTCCAGTCCATAGTGGATCTAACATAATAGTGAGAGAGTCCAGTCCATAGTGGATCTAACATAATAGTGTCAGAGTCCAGTCCATAGTGGATCTACCATAATAGTGAGAGTCCAGTCCATAGTGGATCTAACATAATAGTGAGAGTCCAGTCCATAGTGGGGCCAGCAGGAGACCATCCCGAGCAGAGACGGGTCAGCAGCGCAGAGATGTCCCCAACAGCGGTCCACCCAGGGTCCCGACTCTGGACAGCTAGCACTTCATCCATGGTTACCGGACCTGTCCCCCCCCCCCCCTCCACGAGGGAGAGGGGGGCAGAGGAGAAAAGAAAAGAAACGGCAGATCAACTGGTCTAAAAGGGGGTCTATTTAAAGGCTAGAGTATACAAATGAGTTTTAAGATGGGACTTAAATGCTTCTACTGAGGTAGCATCTCTCTAACAAATCATAAATAATAAATCATCCATCATCATATTTTAGTGTCATAATATAACATTGGTTACATTATTTTATCATATTAATGTATGGAGTGCATCTATTTTTTTCTGTGAAAAAAAGTACTTATTGAGACATATCATGTCCAGGCTTTCGCGGTGGCGGGTCAGATCTGACCCCGGGGCCATGAGTTTGACACCTGTAACTTAGGACATCATCTGAAACTGAGTTGGCCATAGTCTCTTTACTCACGACTCTGGTACAACAGTATCAGTGACACTGTTGCGGTGTGCATGTGAGCCTCTTGGCTGGTGAGAGGGGCCCCTTGAGGGAATTCCAACAGTGTCATTGTATTTTTGGTCATAGACTCCCAAAGTTGTTGTTGCTGTTTAAATTCGAATCCATAACCAGTCGTTAGGCCCCCTTTGCATAGTTTGCCTACCCGGTTGCGACGGGCTTGTACACACACAAAAAAAATGTTGGGTTAAAAAGTAACCCAATTTTTACCCAACTGCTGGTTCAGAAAAGGACCAACCCCTTAAAGGGGAACATTATCACCAGACCTATGTAAGTGTCAATATATACCTGATGTTGCAGAAAAAAGACCATATATTTTTTATCCGATTTCCGAACTCTAAATGGGTGAATTTTGGCGAATTAAACGCCTTTCTATTATTCGCTCATCGGGAAGCAATCCGCCATTTTTTCAAACACCGACTCAAATCAGCTCTGTTATTTTCCGTTTTTTTCGACTGTTTTCCGTACCTTGGAGACATCATGCCTCGTCGGTGTGTTGTCGGAGGGTGTAACAACACGAACAGGGACGGATTCAAGTTGCACCAGTGGCCCAAAGATGCGAAAGTGGCAAGAAATTGGACGTTTGTTCCGCACACTTTACCGACGAAAGCTATGCTACGACAGAGATGGCAAGAATGTGTGGATATCCTGCGACACTCAAAGCAGATGCATTTCCAACGATAAAGTCAAAGAAATCTGCCGCCAGACCCCCATTGAATCTGCCGGAGTGTGTGAGCATTTCAGGGACAAAGGACCTCGGTAGCACGGCAAGCAATGGCGTGCAGTTTGTTCCCGCAGACGAGCGAGCTGAACCCCCTTGGATGTCTTGGCTCACACCGTCAAGAGAAGAATATCGACCCGAGCTTCCCTGGCCTGCTGACATCAACTCCAAAACTGGACAGATCAGCTTTCAGGAAAAGAGCGCGGATGAGGGTATGTCTACAGAATATATTAATTGATGAAAATTGGGCTGTCTGCACTCTCAAAGTGCATGTTGTTGCCAAATGTATTTCATATGCTGTAAACCTAGTTCATAGTTGTTAGTTTCCTTTAATGCCAAACAAACACATACCAATCGTTGGTTAGAAGGCGATCGCCGAATTCGTCCTCGCTTTCTCCCGTGTCGCTGGCTGTCGTGTCGGTTTCGCTTGCATACGGTTCAAACCGATATGGCTCAATAGCTTCAGTTTCTTCTTCAATTTCGTTTTCGCTACCTGCCTCCACACTACAACCATCCGTTTCAATACATGCATAATCTGTTGAATCGCTTAAGCCGCTGAAATCCGAGTCTGAATCCAAGCTAATGTCGCTATAGCTTGCTGTTCTTTCCGCCATGTTTGTTTGTGTTGGCTTCACTATGTGACGTCACAGGAAAATGGACGGGTGTATATAACGATGGTTAAAATCAGGCACTTTGAAGCTTTTTTTAGGGATATTGCGTGATGGGTAAAATTTTGAAAAAAACTTCGAAAAATATAATAAGCCACTGGGAACTGATTTTTAATGGTTTCAACCCTTCTGAAATTGTGATAATGTTCCCCTTTAAATTAGTTATTTTAACTCAACATTTTGGGTTAACATACCTGCCAACTTTTGAAATCAGAAAAACCTAGTAGCCAGGGTCCAGGGGCCGCAGGCCCCCGGTAGGTCCAGGACAAAGTCCTGGTGGGGGGTTCAGGCTTCGCCCCCCGACGCAAAATGATTATTAGCATTCAGACAGGTTAAAATGTTGCTAAAACCATCACTTTTCTATCAGTCACAGTGACTTTTCAAAACAAAAATATTACAGCAAAAATCATATGGGTTGATTGACATGTTTATTCTGTAAGCTAACTTCAATAGTTTGAAATTATTTTGACAGTCAATGCCAGTTATCCTGTCAACCTTTCACAAGACTTCAATTTGTTAATTGAAAGTATAAACAGTATAAACACTTTTTACAGTAAACAAATGGTAAAACAGTACTAAACAATTCCATTAAAAAAAAAATTGGTGTCATTATTAACTTTCTGTCCAAGCTTGTATAATCTACTGCCTTGTTCAATTGTAAAAAATATTCTGTGCCTAAAATTCACATTTCTATCACAATTATCATATCGTCATCGAAATATCGAACACAAACGGGGTACAGTTTTACATCGTCATAATCGGTGCTGCCGCCAGTCGACATGCTAAATGGTTCCGTCTTCATGACATCGGCGATACTTTTTGAGGATTCTGTTCCAAGACACTGAATAATGTTTGATGTTTTGGTTCGACCACATCCATATTTTTTTGGCGATTTTCGAGTCGGGAAACATTTTCCGAAATAACTGTCCCATGTGATCAGCCAGTGCGATTGGAAGTCCATGCTCAATTATTGCCTCCGTAAATAAAACTTCGGCATTTATCACATCCAAAGAATCTGTTTGGGCGACGAAAAACGTTGAAAGATTTCCACTTGTATCGCTAGCAACGGCATTAGACTTGTGCTTTTTTGTCCCAACGTGGTCTTTTACATCGCTAATTCCTCCGTGTCCGATCGAAAAATCTTGTCTGCACAAGGTGCAATTCGCGTAGTTTTCACCCTTTTTGGAACGGATAATTATTCCCGGATAGGCTTTTGAATATTCTTCACGGAATGACTGCAGTTTTCTTTTCGGTTTAAGACTCGTTTGCGATTTTTCTCCGGCTGATTCCATGATCGTTCGCTGGTTTGGAAACAATGGCAACTGGTGCCTCGTGCTTGGCAGCGGTGCTATAAATAGCCTCGCGCATGGCATTCGGAATGGCTCGATAGGAAGTTACGGGAAGCAGTGTCGATTGTCATTGTTGTTACGCGATTTCGTGAATAAAACTTAAAAATTTTTTTTTTTTTTTAATTAATGAAAAAACGTATTTTTTATCACTGCAACCGTAACCCGGAATAGGTTGATGAAAACCGTACTAATTACGGGAAAATCGGAGTAGTTGGCAGGTAAGGGTTAATTTTGTCAACCCAACTTTTGCGTTGAATTATTTAACCAAAAAAATTGAGTTATTATACCTTAATGTTGGGTTATTCCCAACCAAACTATTGGGTTGAATTATTTTACCCAAAAGTTGAGTTATTCTAACTCAATGTTGGTTGATCCATAACCCAACTATTGGGTTGATATCAGCACTTCAGTCATCAACAATTGCATCATCAGCGAACTGGACATTGAAACGGTGTAGGTCTGACTTGGTAGGGTATGTACAGCGAGCAGAGAACACAGTGAGTTCAGAAAGCATAAGAACAAGTATATACATTTGATTATTTACAATCTGGGGAGGTGGGATGTGGTGGGGTTAGGGTGTTAGTCAAGGGTTGAAGTTGCCTGGAGGTGTTCTTTTAGTGCGGTTTTGAAGGAAGATAGAGATGCCCTTTCTTTTACACCTGTTGGGAGTGCATTCCATATTGATGTGGCATAGAAGGAGAACGAGTTAAGACCTTTGTTAGATCGGAATCTGGGTTTAACGTGGTGTGACAGTCGCTCGCTGTCGTGCGGGTTCCAAGGACCACCAAGAAATGACATTGTTGGCGAGCAGATTTAGACTTCTTTATTTCAAAGAATGCGTCTCTTGCCGGGTCGCTTTTCAGCCTTTCCGTCAGCCGCTCGCTCCTCCGCTCCAGTTTTTCAGCTTCGGGCGTCGTAGTCTCCCTTGCGCTCTCAATCTCTTTCGCTCTGCATCAGCTTCCTTCTGGCTCCTTCTCGTCTCTCCCCCTCTCTCCCTCACATCCACGGTTGCCGCCCTTTTATACAGTTCCAGAGGATTATTTGATTGTGCCCAGCTGGGAGATCCATGCCGTTGGACCCGGCGCGCCCCGCCTCGCTGCTCGCTCGCCGTCCACGCCTCCTCGCCGCCATCTTGGAGTGGGCTCCGGTGTGCCCTGCCTTGCTGTCGGACTGCCGGCCCCGCCTCTCCACATGTGGTTTGTGGAGCTCCCCCTGGTGTTGTGGTTATGGCGGTCATTTACGTTATGGAAGTAGTTTGACATGTACTTCGGTATCAGGGAGGTGTAGCTGATTTTATAGACTAGGCTCAGTGCAAGTTGTTTTACTCTGTCCTCCGCCCTGAACCAGCCCACTTTGGAGAAGTGGGTAGGAGTGAAGTGTGATCTGAGGTGGAGGTCTAGAAGTAACCTGACTCGCTTGTTGTCATTGTGGCTTGTGCAGCCCTTTGAGACACTAGTGATTTAGGGCTATATAAGTAATCATTGATTGATTGACTGATATACAAAAAATTGGGGAGGGTGGAGGGTATATACTAGAGATGCGCGGATAGGCAATTATTTCATCCGCAACCGCATCAGAAAGTCGTCAACCATCCGCCATCCACCCGATGTAACATTTGATCAGAACCGCACCCGCCCGCACCCGCCCGTTGTTATGTATCTAATATAGACGATGCAAGGCATTAGTGAGGTTAGAAAGCTTTTGCCTGTTAAAGAAAGGAGACTGATCCAATGCAGCACAGAAATTCGCGTGCCACGCTGTCACGACCCAGACGCACACCGGTGCGCAATCATATGGGAGTCGCGCTGAGCGCACCTCCAAGCGCGTCTCGCTGCCGGCGACGGCCGGGTATGGGCCCGACGCTCCAGCGCCATCCATTTTCAGGGCTAGTTGATTCGGCAGGTGGGTTGTTACACACTCCTTAGCGGGTTCCAACGTCCATGGCCACCGTCTATATCAACCAGGGTGAGCCCCACCCCTTTCGTGAGCGCACTGCGCGCGGAGTGACCCCTGTTACGCGCCCCCGGCAACAGGGGTGGCGGGCAGGTAAGCTGCGCGGGCGGAGCGCGCGGAGTGACCCCTGTTACGAGCCCCCGGCCACGGGGGTGGCGGGCTGGTAAGCTGCTTACCTGCTGCGCGTGACGCCGGCCGCGGCGAAGGCGGACGAGGCGGGGTGTCGGTGCGGTGGGCGCGGTGGTGACCCTGGACGTGCGTCGGGCCCTTCTCGCGGATCGCCTCAGCTACGGCTCCCGGTGGGGCCCTCTCGGGGGAAGGGGCCTCTGTCCCGGACCCCGGCGAGGCGTCCCTTCTCTGCTCCGTAAAAGTGTCCATCTCTTTTTTTTTTTTTCTTCTGTTGTGGCATATGCAGCAGGTGCCTGCTCGTTTTTCGTATGTGGGTAACAACATTTAACTATGTATATATTTTTCCGAATTGGTTTAACTGCCACCCGCCTGAATCTATTTAAAATCTTTTTTTATTTTTTATTTCAACCGCCCGACCCGACCCGACCCGCGGATAAAATCTAATTTTTTTAAATAGTATATACACACTATGTACATGATAGAAAACCACTGAAACTGCAGATTCTGTGACTGTATCTTACTTTTTAATCAGTGTGTGATTTAATCAACAGGAAAAACAAAATCCCACTGTCATAAAAAGACCCGAGACCTTGGATCAGCTGCTACTGGGTAGTACATCGGGGTTTTTTCTCTACTCGAAATGCTCAAATGTTAAAACAAATAGAGAATACAGTAGTCTCAATGTGAGTTGAGGGCGGCAGGATTATGGAATATTGCTGCCCAGCCCCCCCACTCGCCTCCCCGTCCCTCGCAGGGTCTTCCTGAAAGAGTTGTTACAGAGCTGGTTGTGTTTTCTTTGTGCGGCGAGGCCTTGCTATCGCATTACTGCACACAAGCTGATGCAGCAGCTTCACTTCAACCCTCATCCGAGCCCAGTCGGGGGGTGGGGGCTGGGACGGAGGGGGTTGTGGAGCGGGGGTCCGCACAGCGCCCAACAATGGAGTGGACCAAATTACACTTTCAGTCATGCAAAATCACAATAGGCCCCCCTTTTCACCGCAATGAATTGTCCCGGAACTTTACTGTTTACCTGGGTAAATCGGAAAATCCCAGCCCAAAAAAAAAAACCCTAGCAAAATAAACAAATTCCACTAGTGACTGATGGGCGGGCTGCGTTGCGGGATTGAACTCAGGACTACTCAGGACCTTGGTATTGTGAGATACATGCACTAAGGACACCTCAACGATGGACGCTTTTGACCTCCCTCTCTCATCAACACCTGGAGTCAAACTCTTGCAGATCGGCCTCAGTCCTCAAAAACATTAAAACATCACACCCAAGATAATTGGGCATACATGCAGGCACCCCCCCCCCCCCCACCCCACGACTTCACCACCGCTTGTTTGCTCCAACTCCCCGTCCCTCTGTTGCGAATTTGTCGTGATTAAATGTAACGTGTTGCAAATGAGTTTTTTCCCCTTGGACTCAATCTGGACCCCCTCCTGTGGGTCGAGCCTTTGACTGATATTTTTTTTACTCTTCCCCCCTTTCCCAATATCACATTTTTCCCACCTTTTTTTAAGGTGCGCCGTAAAAAATGGCTGATTCATCGGCGGTCCCGTCTTGTCTTCCTGTAACGTATGTCTGCTTTTAGTGGGACTGTGCCGAAAATGTACTTTTCAGTTCTTATGTGTCTTGTGCATGTTAAGAATTGACAATAAATCATCTTGAGTCTTGAATCTAACCCCTGTTCCACCGTGCTGCCCCAAGTTCTTTCTTATGTATTTTTATTTAAAAGCTACATTGCAATGGCGAGAAAGAGGAACGGTGGGGTCTTTACCAAGGATCTTTGGAATTCCAGGATCTTTAGTGAGACGTCTGTGTGCGGAGGAATGCTAATTAGTGGATTTTTTTAGTTTGTCTGGTTTGTTTTTGGATTTTTAAAAGCCTCAATACGATACACAACAAACTCTTTTGAACGAATTTGCTACAGGTGTCCCAGTACAACTTTTTCACTTCTCAATAAGTTCCAGACTTTTCCACTTTTTTACTAAGAAGCCACGCTGTTGTAACACGTGACTTGGCATTGTCTTGCTGAAATAAGCAGGGGCGTCCATGAAAAAGACGTTGCTTGGATGGCAACATATGTTGCTCCAGAACTACTGTATGTACCTTTCCGCATTAATGGTGCCTTCACAGATGTGTAAGTTACCCATGTCTTGGGCACTAATACACCCCCATACCATCACAGATGCTGGCTTTTCAACTTTGCGCCGAGAACAATCCGGATGGTTCTTTTCCTCTTTGTTCCGGAGGACACGACGTCCACAGTTTCCAAAAAACAATTGGAAATGTCCACTCGTCAGACCACGGAACACTTTTCCACTTTGCATCACTCCATCTTGGATGAGCTCGGGCCCAGCAAAGCCGGCAGCGTTTCTGGGTGTTGTTGATAAATGGCGTTGGCTTTGCATAGTCGAGTTTTAACTAGCATTTACAGATGTAGCGACGAACTGTAGTTACTGACAGTGGTTTTCTGAAGTGTTCCTGAGCCCATGTGGTGATATCCTTTACGCACGGATGTTGTTTTTTTGATGCAGTACCGCCTGAGGGATCGAAGGTCAGTAATATCATCGCTTACATGCAGTGATTTCTCCAGATTCTCTGAACCCTTTGATGATATTACGGAGCGTAGATGGTGAAATCCCTGAATTCCTTGCAATAGCTGGTTGAGAAAGGTTTTTCTTAAACTGTTCAACAATTTGCTCAGGCATTTGTTGACAAAGTGGTGACCCTCGCCCCATCCTTGTTTGTGAATGACTGAGCATTTCATGGAATCTACTTTTAGACCCAATCATGGCACCCACCTGTTCCCAATTTGCCTGTTCACCTGTGGGATGTTCCACTTTATCAGTATTTATTGCCACCTTTCCCAACTTCTTTGTCACGTGTTGCTGGCATCAAATTCTAAAGTTAATGATTATTTGCAAAAAAAAAAATGTTTATCAGTTTGAACATCAAATATGTTGTCTTTGTAGCATATTCAACTGAATATGGGTTGAAAATGATTTGCAAATCATTGTATTCCGTTTATATTTACATCTAGCACAATTTCCCAACTCATATGGAAACGGGGGTTTGTAAGTAGTGTTTTGCATGTCATTGCAGTGTAGACATTCAAAGTTTGCCGAATAGAAGGAAAGACACAAAAGAATCATGAGCGTGCATCAAGAAAGTAATTCACTTCATATGGAGCGATTAAAACAAATCAAATTGCTTCCGCCGCTTTGCCTGATGATCATTATTGATGTGGCAGTTTCCATGGTTTCCACCTGTGCACTGAAAGTAAATTATGTCCTGCTTCACTAATCCTTTAATATTTTCATATGCAATCTGTGTAATGTTTTTCCAATCACGCTTATTGGTGTTTTCCCCAGCGCTTTCATCAAATCGCATCTCCGTGCCTTTTGGAGTGGAAGTGCGGACGTGGGGGGTGGGGGGGGGGGGTGGTCAGGAGAGGACAGATGTGTTGAAGCTGGCAGGAAAAGTACAATGGAGGAGAGGGGGAAGGTAAGACCCTGCTGCTTTCACTCAAACACTTTCCTGAACTCAAATCCCCCACGTCTGGCAATCCCTCGGGCGATAGCCCTTTGGCCGAGATCCCTTTGCCCCACGTGATGGACGCACTATGATGGAGCTTTGTGCACTGCAAAAACTGAAATCTAAGTAAGATTAAATATCTAAAAAAAGAGTGATATTTTCTTATTTTCAAAAAATGTATGAAAAATGGAAAAAGATGAGGGGAAAAAAATATATTTTTGTTTTAATATGGTTTCTGTAGGAGGACAAACATTACACAAATCTCCCTAATTGTTACAAAGCACACTGTTTATATTAAACATGCTTCACTGATTCGAGTATTTGGCGAGCGCCGTTTTGTCCTACTAATTTTGGCGGTCCTTGAACTCACCGTAGTTTGTTTACATGTATAACTTTCTCCGACTTTCTAGGACGTGTTTTATGCCACTTCTTTTTCTGTCTCATGTTGTCCACCAAACTTTCCACAGAGGTGAGTTTTGTTGATGTTATTGACTTGTGTGGAGTGCTAATCAGACATATTTGGTCACTGCGTGACTGCAAGCTAATCGATGCTAACAGGCTATTTAGGCTAGCTATATGTACATATTGCATCATTGTGCCTCATTTGTAGCTATATTTGAGGTCATTTAGTTTCCTTTAAGTCCTCTTAATTCCATGACACACTATCTGTATGTAATATGGCTTTTAATTTTTTGCAGCTCCAGACAGATTTGTTTTTGTATTTTTGGTCCAATATGGCTCTTTCAACATTTTGGGTTGCCGACCCCTGGTCTAGAGGGACATGGGGGTAATTTTTTTTTTCATACATTTAAAAAAATAATTTTTTTTTAGACATATATCTCGAGAAATCTTGTGCGCAAAAGAAACCTTCTTGTGTACACGAAATTATAACATTTTTTTTATTTTTTTTTATAACTTTAGAAAAAGTTTCTCGTGCGCACGAGATATATGTCAAAAAAAATAAATAAATAAAAAAAAATTATAATTTTTTTTTTTCCCCCCATGTCCCTTTAGGGGCTCCGTAGATAAAATAAATCTTCTCACTAAGCAGATTTTATGTTAGAGTGTTTTACTTGTTTTAAGTGTTTTGGTCCTAAATGATCTCAGTAAGATATTGTTGCTGAGATTTGATGACCTTTATTGAGTAAAACATGCTTGAAACTAGAATATCAACTGTTGCAAAGCTGTGTCATCAAAACTCACAAGTATAAAACTGCTTTTTTAAAGTAATAATTTCTTACTTAAAGCATGAAATAAAAAAATCATGACTTTGACCAATTGTGTCTCATAATTAAAACAGATGACAGCCAAATGGACTTTGCTGTTTTATTTTCAATGAAACAATAGAAAATAGGTACTCATATAGTAGTACAGTTGGCACAGTACAGTAAACTGACAGTTAATATTTAAACATTTAACATGTGACATTTGTAACAATTATGAACAGAAATAGTTCATGCACATTCAGGTAAATCCTTCAAAATTACAATAAAAAAATTTGCGCACTAATTGACTGAAAGAGCACGCACTTGGCGCTATGATGTCATGTTATCCATGGAAAAATGCATTTTTAGACAATATGATTTGCCTGAGCGGCTAGGAGACCCCGAGAGTAACAAGCGGTTGCCTTGTTGCCTTTCCATTAAGAACAATAAATTAGTTTTTAGTATAAGTTTGCTGGTTTCAAGAAATGTAATGCCGAGCGCATATCATTATGTCAAGATAATGGCACTAGCATTTACTTCATTTAAGAATACTTTTCAACATATTGAGCAAAAAGGTCTCTTCTACCAAGAAAAGTGCACTTGTTATTAGTGAGAATATACTTATTTTAAGGTATTTTTGGGTTCATTGAGGTTAGCTAATTTGACTTGTTTTGGAAAGTCTTGACAAGCCAAATTTTCTTGTTCTATTGTCAGATAATTTTGCTTAGTTCAAATAAAATACCCCTCATTTTTGTATTTTTTTTCCTTGTTTTTGAACACTGACTTTTTGCAGTGTTGATGGAACTTTGTACAATGCAAAAACTGAAATCTAAGTAAAATGAAACATCTCAAATAAGGGTGATATTTGCTTATTTTCTGTCTGATAAGATAATTCTTCTCACTAAGCAGATTTTATGTTAGAGTGTTTGACTTGTTTTAAGTGTTTTGGTCCTAAATGATCTCAGTAAGATATTAGAGCTTGTTGCTGAGATTTGATGACCTATATTGAGTAAAACATGCTTGAAACTAGAATATCAACTGTTGCAAAGCTGTGTCATCAACACTCACAAGTATAAAACTACTTTTTTTAAGTAATCATTTCTTACTTCAAGCATGAAAAAAAAAAATCATCACGCTGGGTGCATATCATTATGTCAAGATAATGGCACTAGCATTTACTTAATTTAAGAATATTTTTCAACATATTGAGCAAAACGGTATAAAAAAAAAATTCTACCAAGAAAAGTGCACTTGTTATTAGTGAGAATATACCGTATTTTCCGCACTGTATCACTGCAAAAAGTCAGTGTTCAAAAACAACAAAAAAATACAAAAATGAGGGGTATTTTATTTGAACTAAGCAAAATTATCTGCCAATAGAACAAGAAAATTTGGCTTGTCAAGACTTTCCAAAACAAGTAAAATTAGCTATCCTCAAAGAACCCAAAAATACCTTAAAATAAGTATATTCTCACTAATAACAAGTGCACTTTTCTTAGTAGAAAAAAAAGAGACCTTTTTGCTCAATATGTTGAAAAATATTCTTAAATTAAGTAAATGCTAGTGCCATTATCTTGACATGATGATATGCGCTCGGCATCATGATTTTTTTTTTTCATGCTTGAAATAAGACATTATTACTTTAAAAAAGTAGTTTTATACTTGTGAACGTTGATGACACAGCTTTGCAACAGTTGATATTCTAGTTTCAAGCATGTTTTACTCAATATAGGTCATCAAATCTCAGCAACAAGCTGTAATATCTTACTGAGATCATTTAGGACCAAAACCCTTAAAACAAGTAAAACACTCTAACATAAAATCTGCTTAGTGAGAAGAATTATCTCATCAGACAAAAAATAAGCAAATATCACCCTTATTTGAGATATTTCATCTTACTTAGATTTCAGTTTTTGCAGTGTGGGTGCATATCATTATGTCAAGATAATGGCACTAGCATTTAAGAATATTTTTTTTAAAAATGAGCAAAAATGTCTAAATTTTTTTTCTACCAAGAAAAGTGCACTTGTTATTAGTGAGAATATACCGTATTTTCCGCACTATAAGGCGCACTTAAAACCTCCAATTTTCTCAGAAGCTGACAGTGCGCCTTATAATCCGGTGCGCCTTATATATGGACCAATATTGAGCCACAGCCGCAGCTCCATCTAATGGATGCATAACGTAACCCCGGCCACTACTGTAGCGTCTAATTAATGCGCCTTATAATGCGGTGCACCTTATATATGAACATAGTTTTAAAATAGGCCATTCATTGAAGGTGCGCCTTATAATCCAGTGCGTCTTATAGTGCGGAAAATACGGTACTTATTTTAAGGTATTTTTGGGTTCATTGAGGTTAGCTAATTTTACTTAGGCAAACCTCCTCCAACCTCCGAGGACAAAACTACGAACAATGGGAGACCGGGATTTCTGCTCCGCCGCTCCCAGTCTGTGGAACGCTCTCCCTGACCACCTGAGGGCACCACAGACTGTGGATGCTTTTAAAAAAAGGCTTAAAAACCCTTATTTTTAAAAAAGCCTTTTATTTATTTTTTTACATATATGCATACTAGTTTTAGCTATCTGGCTGTTCTAGTTTTTATTTCTATTTTTTTAATTTATTTTTTATTATATTTTTATTTGTATTTTTTTAATACACTGTAGCACTTTGAGGTTGTTTACTCAATGTAAAGTGCTTTTTACAAATAAAATCTATTATTATTATTATTATTATTAAATGGGGAAAAGCTCACCATTTCCACTCGAATAAGCCGACGATGAGGGGTACCACTGGCTTATACGCGGTCGAATGGGTTCTATAAATTATGAATTCAAATATAATTTTTTTTCACTTTTAACATGTTTTTTGCAATTTTAATTTTGACAGTACCACATAATATATGTTTTAATTGCTGATGCGTTTCAATTGTTTTTTAAATGCGCCAGAAAATAACCTGTTTTGTACACTGTTGATGTGGTTCAATGCAGAGTCGGTGTCATGTCTGTGTAATCATGTTTTGTTTTAGTCATGTTTTGTTTAGTTATTGGACTCTTTAGTTTCTGGCTTTTCACTCCCTTGTCTTGTTTCCATGATTACCCATTAGTTTCACCTGTTCCACGTTTGGACTCATTGTGCACTCTTGTTTGTCACCATAGCAACCCATTAGTTTTCACCTGTCACGTCACGCACCAGTTTCA